>NW_027069752.1:491855-532785 GCF_002906115.3 Quercus suber | reverse complement strand
CTGAGACATGACAATTGGAGATAGGTGCTTGCTAGCTAGATATTGCTTGGATTAGAAAATGGGTCAATATAGAACTCCTTAATTATTTCATTTATCAAAACTAAAGTAATTAAGGTGAAATTTTTACACAAACATGAAACAACAAAGCCAGGTGACAGTGAAAACAAGGGATTGGAATTTGAACTGCCCAATCAAATTCATTTCTATAAGGGTACGTTTGGTACGCTGTAATAGCTCTTATAATGGAATAGTTATTCATGTGTAATATCAATTCAGTCATTTGGTTGCATCTTTATTACATAGATTAGTTATTACATTGGAATAACTATTCTTTAAATTGAAGAATAGCTATTCCAATTTAAAATGGATGTAATAGCTATTCCTTAGTGTATATAATGTGATTTAAAATTAATATATTTCCCAAAATATAAAGTTTCCTTATACATCATATTTTACAAGTTTTCCATATGTAACAACCAACCTTATGAATAGTAATAATTATTCCATTACAATGTCTTCTATTATCAGTAATAAAGATTACTATTCCTAATGTAATTTATATTCAGTGTACCAAATGTACCATAAAACTATAGATTAAAGCCGGCCAAATTTGCACTAGTGCACAAGGATTAGGCTATACCCTTACCCAGCTCTAGGTTAGGTTCTGTTGTCTGCCACATTAAACATACATACTATTTCATTAGAAAATTAAAATTTAAAAGGCCTTAAAGGAGACTTTACCTTAGATTATTTTTTTTGTCCAAAATATATTTATAAGTTAATTATCTCTCACTTACTTAAAAAGACCAATCACAGCGTCAATCAGTGGCGACTCCAGGAATTTTTTTTAGGATGTTCCTCAATAAGTATAAATTACACAATCTAATAAAAAGAAAATTTTGTATATTGACAACAACAACAATAAAAAAAACATGCAAATAAATAAAGTTTACAATTGCCTTTTACGTAGTTTTCTTATCAAATATTTGTCCATAATTTTAGCAAAACAATAAACAAAAAACAAAAAACAAAAAACTATAAAATATTAATTATTGTTGTTTAGTTGTTTCATTAATTTATTTGTCTTTTATAAACTATAATTTGTTATATTATTGTTTCATTAATTATAAAATTATTAATTATTATTTAGTCTAACATAATTTAATTTGTTTGTCTTTTATAATGTATTTTTCATTATTATTTAGCCTAACATAATTTAGTTGTTTAATTTGTTTATTAATTGTCTTCTATAATTTATTATGTGTATAATTAATATGTATAATATTATTAAAAGTTGAGTGGGCCATTTCGATACCGACCTATTTCGATGTATTGTTTCAGAGTATTTTGGATCCTTAAAATAATATATATATATATATATATATATATTATTACTATTATATAAAATAATGAATTAAATTTAATATTTAAATAAAATTGGATTAAAATATTTATTTATAATTTTTTTATAAATAAAATTCACATTTTCATAGTTGTAAATAGTACAAATGTACAATAAATATGAAAGTCAAAGCACCTCTTGTATGTACAAAAAGAATCCTTTACTTCATATATATATATATATATATATTCTAGAAATAGTAGAAATATTACTCTTGTATAAGTATTGTTAAGTTACTAGCACCTTATCAATCACTCACTATTTTTTTTTTAAATAATAAAAAAAACAGCCTTTAGCATTCTACTCTAGATACAGCTGGAAACCAATACATTGAAACTTGAAACTATTTAGGCTTAGTAACACGTTTGCTGATCTTATGATTTTATTTTTTATTTTTTTAAGATTCATCTCTTCTAAGGAGTCTAGATTGTTGGTTTGTCTTCTCTTCTTGTAGTCTTCGTCTTCGTCGTTTGAATGTCCCAGATCTTTATCGTAAGTCTCTTATATTCTCATCTTCTTTCTTCTTTTTCTTTATCTTACCCTCTACATTCTCGTCACAACCACTTCTTCACTTTTTTTTTCTTCTCTTTTGTGTCAGATACAAAACTAGTATCGGCTGAAATCCACATTTCAGTCGGAATGGCATGGAATCAATAACATTGGTTGAAGGTGTTCCTATTTTTTTTTTAAGGGTAAACAAATAATTTTTTTTTTTTCAGGCCAGGGTGTTCCTGGGAACACCCTGGCCTGAACGTGGCACTGCCACTAATGGCCTTGCTTCTGTATGCTAGTCAAAATGGTTTCTTTCCTGTAGGCATCTTTGCTATCATCCTATACGCCTATAAAATGCTTGGCAATTCTTCTGGCCATATACCCTTTGCCCCCTCGAGTCGAGTCTTGATGATTTTGAGCAAGGATCGGTTCGTGACCTCGACTGGTCCATTGGCCTAAGGGTAGGTGAGTGAGGAATAGTGATTCTTGATCCCTAATTGCCAGCAAAAATCTCTGAATGAGTCATTGTCGAATTGCTTCCCGTTATCTAAGATTAGTATTCTAGGTATCCCGTACCTACAGATAATGTTTCTCCATACAAAACTTCATATGTTCTTCTTTGTGATGGTGGCCAGGGCTTCAGCTTCCACCCATTTAGTAAAGTAATCTATGCTGACCATTAGAAACTTCAGCTGTCTCATCGCTATTGGGAATGGGCCCATGATGTCCAACCCCCATTCAGCAAAAGGCCACGGGGCCGTCATTGGAGTGAGCTTTTCTGTCGGCTGTCTTATGACATGGCCAAACCTTTGACATTTGTCGCATGTTTTGACATAGGCTTGGGCATCCTTTTGCATGGTGAGCCAATAGTATCTAGCCCAAATTAGCTTGTGCACCAACAACTGTGACCTGGAATGGTTTCCGCAGATACCCTTATGGACTTCTTTCATGACATAATTTGCTTCCTCAGGGCACAAACACCTTAGGTATGGGCAGAAGAAGCCTTTTTTTGTACAAGACATCCTTTATCAGGACGAAATGTGCTGCCTGGAGCTTCAGCTTTATTGCTGCCTCCTTACTGTCAGGTAGTGTGTTGTCCTTTAAATAAGAAACTATAGGTGTGGTCCAGTTGCTTCCTGAGTCTATTTCCTACACTCTGACGCCATCTATCAAAGGTAAGAGCTGAACAAAAGAAAGTATCTTACTGGGGATGAGCAAGTGTTCTACTGATGTAGCTTTCACAAAAGATCGGCTTGATTTTTCTCTTCCCTAGGGATTTGAACAAACTTGGCCTTGAAACTCGCCCATCCGTTTCCTTACTTGCTTCAAGTATTTCTTCATTCTTTCCCTTTGCATTCATAATAATCTTTCACTTGACTTGTGACCACCTGAGAATCACAGACACAACCACACTTGTGGCCCATACGCTTTGGCAAGACCTAGTCCTGCCATTAGTGCCTCGTATTCCACTTCATTGTTGGTTGCAGGGAAGTCAAGACATACACTCAATTTCATCCCTTCTAGAGAATGAAGCACTATACCTGCTCCACCAGCCTGCCTATTAGATGATTCGTCCGTGTGAATACTTCATTAGGGATGTTCTTCTGCCCCCTGGCCTTCATGTTGGTGAATTCTGTAATGAAGTCAACAACCACCTGTCCCTTTATGGCAGTATGCAGGTAGTACAGTACGTCAACTCACTTAATTCTATTGCCTATAGTGCCATCCGCCCAGTTGCTTCAAGGTTACTCATTGCTCGCTGTAAAGGCTTATCTGTCAGAACGACCACAGTGTGGGCCTGGAAGTATGGCTTGAGCTTACAAGCTGCAGTAACTAAAGCAAAGGTGAGCTTTTCCATCGGTGGGTGCTCTCTCCTCTGCACCACAGAGAACCTGGCTAGTGTAGTACACTGGCTTTTACACCTTGTCTTCTTCTTTGACTAAGGCCGCATTGTCGGCAACTAGGGAGACGGCTAGATAGAGAAATAGGTTTTACCTTGGCTGGGAGGGACTTAGCAACAGTGGGGAGGAGAGTATGTTTTTAGATCATCAAAAGCTTGTTGGAATTCAAGCGTCCATTCGGACTTCTTCAGCATGTGGAAGAAAGGTAGACACTTGTCCATCTCCCTCGAAACAAACTTGTTCAGTATAGCTACCTTGCCACTAAGGCATTACACTTCTTTTGTGTTCCTTGGTGGTACCATCTCTATTATGGCCCAAATCTTGTTTGGGTTGATTTTGCCACCTCTCTGAGACATTATGAACCCTAAGAATTTTCAAGCCGTCACCCCAAATGCGCGCATTTGCTTGAATTGAGTTTCATGTTGTAAAAGCGGAGGGTGTCAAAGGTCTCCTTGAGGTTGTCTAAATGATCATCCTCCCTTTGGCTTTTCACTAGCATGTCGTCCAGTAAACTTGGACATTTCTAGTGATGAACAAAGTTTTCTCCTGATCAAATTTGTCCAATTTATCTGGTTGTAACCAGAAAATGCATCCATGAAGCTCAATAATTGATGTCTTGCTATCGAGTCTATTAGGATGTCAACCTACAAGAGGGAGTAGCTATCCTTGAGGCACGCCTTGTTCAAGTCTGTGAAGTCTGTACATCCTCCATTTTCCGTTGGCTTTTTTAACCATCACTACATTGCCAACCAGTTGGGTAGTACACCTCCCTGATGAACTCGCATTTTGTAATTTGTGGACTTCTTCTGCTATAGCCTAATCTCGTTCTTGGGTGAACACTCGTTTCTTTTGATGGATAGGGGGAAAAGAGGGTGACACATTCAACCTATGCATCGTGACTGAAGGGTCGATTTAGAGCATGTCTTCATGACTCCAAGCAAAGACGTCCTAGTTTTCTCTTAGGAATGCTATGAGCGCTTGATGGACTAGCGGACTGGCAAGGGTGCCAATCCATTCGTTTTCTCGGGCCTAGAGTTATTGAGAAGTATCACCTCTAATCCTTCAACGGGCTCTACAATTGCCCTTTGTTCTTCAATTCTCATGGTTTACAAGTGGTCATCCATATCCAACATTACTATGTAGCACCCTTGTGCTGCCACTTGGTCCCCATGTAACTCTCCTACTCCATACTCGATGGGGAATTTGATCATTAGGTGATAGTTTGAAGTCACGCCTTCCATGAGTTGAGGGTAGGTCAACCCAATATGGCATTGTAGGCAGATGAGCAGTTGACAACAAGAAATGTAACATCCTTAGTAATTTACTGAGGGTAGTCACCGACCGTTATGGGTAATGTAACCGCGCCGAGGGGGTATACCTTCGTTCCTTCGAAACTAACAAGCGGCATGTTGGCTGGTATGAGTCACTCTCTCTCGATCTTTATCTGCTGGAATACCAAGTAGTAGAGAATATCAGCAAAGCTTCTATTATTAACCATGACCCAGTGAATCTTGTAGTCCCTACCCGAATACTAACAACAAATGCATCATCGTGTGGGTGGTGGAGACATAAAGCGTTTTCTTCTGAGAATCCAATTATAGGTTTGTCAACTCGCGCCATTTTTGGGATGAAACTTGTCAGCTGGACATTTTGAACCATCCTAAGGTATGTCTCAGGATAACCAGAAGTCGTGGTGCCCCTTACTATCATCCTTTTGTCCCTTATGGGTGGCCTAGGGCGCTCGTTATCCTTTTAGCAACCAGCTCCTATGGTGGGTTTGCCTTTTCTTTGCTGATGAATCATTGTAGTTTCCATTGTCTAATAAGAGCTTCAATTTGTTGCTTCAAGTCATAGCATTCAAATGTGTCGTGACCGTGGTCCTGATGAAAACGGCAATACTTGTCTTTGGACCTCTTGCTAGGATCTCCCTTTAACTTGCTAGGCCACGTCAAAGGTCATGTCGTCCTTGATCTACATCAACACCAAATCAATTAGGGTAGTTAGCGGGGTGAAGTTGGTGAACCTTCTAATTGGGGGTTTGAAGCGCCTATCCTTCTGTCAGTCTCTGGTTCTACTGCCTTCCGTCCCTTTTTTGCCAAGCATCTTCTTACCTTTCCTTTTCTTGGGTTTCTCTTTTCGGTCTAGCAGCGTGTCCTCTGCGTTTATGTACTTAGCAGCTCGATAAAGCACATCTATCATGGTTTTTGGGTTGTTCTTGTATAAGGAGAAAAAAAAATTCCCCTTCCGCAGACCATTGGTGAATGCAACAACAAGTATCTTGTCATCAGCTTCATCTATCGAGATAGCTTCCTTACTGAAACAGGTTATGTAAGACTTCAGTGTCTCATCCTCCCGTTGCTTGATGCTCATCAGGCATGTAGTGGATTTCTTATACATGTGTCCCCCAATAAAGTGCAAGGCAAACTGCGCGCTCAGCTCCTTGAAGGTACCGATGGAGTTGGGCATCAATCTCTGAACCACACCCTTGCAGGACTTCAGTGTAGTTGGGAAGGCTCAGCATGATCTTATCCGCCACACCTTATAAGTGCATGAGGGTTTTGAATGACTCTAGGTGATCCAAGGGATCCTTTGACCTGTCATAGGCTTCTATTTGCGACATACAGAACTTTACAGGAAGGGGGAACGAAGTGACGGGTGCTATGAAAGGCGAGTCCGTTTGATGGACCAATTCGTCAAGGTCGTTTGACACCCACCCCTTGAGGGCGTTCATCATGAAGTCCATCCTTTCCTTCATCATCTACATATCCACGACCATATGTGGTGGTGCCATATCTGTGACGGATGAATGGCTGGTATCTTGTCGCTCTTGCCTACTTGGGGCATGGCTGCCTTCTGGTCCTCCTTGGTCCCTTCTTTCGGTACTGGTTCTTTCTTGCTCCTTCTGTGACTGTTGGGCTTAGCATTCCTTTAGCGCAGCTATTCCTCTAGGTCGTGGTTCTGCTTGGTAAGGCGTTCCGCAGCCACGGCTAGGGTCTGTACCTATCTTTCAAGGGAAGCAGTGCGTGGTTCTTCTCCGGTATGTTTATTGGTTGCCATTGAGCGAGTGAGTATCATACAACTCTTTCTTTGAGAAATGGTAATATGGCTGTTACTATTTTACTCATTCCCAAGACAGCGCCAAGTGATGATGCCAAAAATCGTCAATGAGCCACACGGTCCTCACGTGCTCTAAACAGAATCTGCGTAACAGAGACAAAGAAGACCTTGGAGAGAGTACCAGTATGGTACTGGCCAAATACCCTCCGAATGTTAAGTTAGAAAAATTTCACAACTCTAGAGTGCCAGAACTTGGGTAAATTATGCGTACCTTGGTTTGTGAGGATTTTAGGGTATTTATAATAGTGTAGAGTTGGCATTCGTTTCTTGGTGGAGAGGTTCTCTCCTTGTAGGGAAGATTCTTATAAATACACGTAATTAGTAAGATCCTTTCCTTATAGGGATTCCTTTGATTAGAATTAATTGTGGGGTGCAAGATATTTCCTTGTATAGATATTCATGGCGGTCAAGCAAGGCCATGCTGGACTCGTCATGCTCTTTATTCCCATTGGCTTCTTTTACTCCCATCAGCCTCTCTCTTTTCGTCGGCTTGGGAATTCCTACCATCTCATGTAGATTCCTTCGGGTATTGGGGTGATATCGTTGGCTTATGGCGTTGCCAATTTGTACTACTTCACATGCGTATGAAGCTGATGGGTTGAATGGAGTTGTTAGCTTCTTTGTATGTAACAAGTTTATTTCTTCCTAAAAACACCCTTGTCAGTATGTATGTGTGAGAGAGAAGAAATCTTGAAACATTGAACCAAAGGAAACAAAGAATATTTATTTTTTAAAATAATTTTTTTTTAAACATTTAACTAAATGAAACAAAAAGTCAATATTTAATTTGTAATTATATATATATATATATTTGGAAGAAATATATAAATCAAATGAAACGAATATTATATATATATATATATATATTTGTTATTTTTGAGGTTGGTAGGTTTCTTGGCACTTTGCTATTCACATGTAAAAGGAAGGATTTAATAAAAGAGAGAGCTAGCTCATTTTCACGCTTCCAATTTATATATATATATATATATAATGGAAAAAAAAAAAAAAAAAAAAAAAAAAAAAAGCTAAGTTGGGAATCTATATAAATCAAAAATATGTTTTTACATCCTTATAAATCAGTGCTACAAAAAAGAGGCAAAAGCCTTTTTTTTTTTTTTTTTGGATTGACTCTCACTTTTAAAAATAAACACCCTCTCTGGATCTCTTTTCCTCCCTTTCACTTTATCTCACTCTCAACCCCTTCTCTAGAAAAATTCGAATGACATAAATTGAAACTAGTTAATATTTCTTGCTACAATTTCTTCACATTCTCCACTATTCAAGGGAAAACTTTTTCATGGTCTCCACTTTTCGTATTATTCTTCCTTTTAGTTATGGGCCTACTCCAATGCAAACTGGGCTTGTCATCCTATTGACCACTGCTTTACAGCTAGCTATACTATTTATTGCTTAGCTCCTCCCTCATTTCTTGGCTTAGTGAAAAACAATCTGTTGTAGTCTATTCCAGAGTCAAGTACCGAGCTCTTACTGATACTACTTTTGAGCTTATTCCAGAGTCAAGTACCGAGCTCTTACTGATACTACTTTTGAGCTTTTGTGGCTTTGCTGGCTCTTTGGGGACATGACTCTCGAGACCTTGACTACTCTTATCCACAACAATAATTAGAATGATATCCACATTGTCCATAATAATATCTTCCACGATTGCACACATTGAACATATTAAGATTGAATGTCACTTCGTCCAGCCTTCATTTGCACTCAGTTTCCTCTAAAAACCAATTTGTTAGCGTTTTCACTAGGTCTTATTCCCCAGGCCGTTTTCATGATCTTATCTTCAAACTCAAGTTGTCTTCGTCCTCTCCAGCTCAAGTCTGCGAAGAATGTTAATATATTATCACATGTTTAAATCTTTAAGAAATTAATTATCCTTGATCTTAGCCTAATCAAGGGCTACACATAAGTCAACTAAAATCAAGGATCCTGAATTGTCCCTGATCATAGCATACTTAAGGGCTCTCCATAGGTCAAATACTATGTGTGTATATGTTCACATAATCACTGTTAGGACATATGTGATTTGATGTTAGGAACATATGTCAAACTAGTATTGGCTAATCCTTTGATAAAGCGCACTTGTAATTGGGTAGATCTATGATGTGTTTAATGCTTCAAGGAATAAGGTTTCAAGTTCAAGTGTTAAAGCCATGCAAGTCTGTCCAAAAAACAAGTAAGAAAGTGCTGGATTTTAAAATTCAACAACTAGCATTTATCGAGGTTTAAAAACTGTTTTAGCCTGTGGCCCGACAGCTAGCTCGATAGATGGCTATCTATCGAGGTTTATGAAATTCAATTTTTCAAAGCTGATTTCACTCCAATTTGTGAGTATGTGTTTAGGCCTTCTTTTCTCACAACCCTAAACATATATAAGGATTATTTTAAGGGCTGTAAAAGGTAGCACAATTGCACAAGTGTGAAGTAAAGTTGTGTTCATGCAAATTGTGACTAGAGACAAAATTTGTCCTAGTTCATCTTTCTCTTGAAGAAGCTACTGCATTTGTACACCTTAGGATTTTGTGACTAAGGAACTTCATGATCTTCATCATGTGATGAACTGAAAAACTTTGTAGCCAACATCTTTCTCAAGTTGGCAATCAAGTCGCGTACTGGGATCTGTGCATCTATTGGTTAGTCACGTACTAGAGCTGTGCATTGAAAAGGAAAGCTTGTCACTATAGAACAAGTCCAATTACGTATTAGGGTAAGGGTTCAACTGTAAGTTGGTATAAGATATTGAGATTCTTTTACTTGGAACCACTTGTTTTGATAATAGTGGATTTTCGGGAATGTTGACCTTAAAATCACCTGGTAAGGTTTTTGCCGTGTAGGTTTTCCCCATTCAAAAACAAATCACTGTATCAATTTAATTTCTGCTGCACTTTAGTTAATTGGTGATTTATTTGTGCTACCACGTGCTTTGTATGTTAATTAACTTAATTAATTCACTTGACTAAATTAATTGGTTAATTATATCACAAGTGATCAATACATTCTTGGCCTATCAATCACATTAGTACAACACTCTTGATATACATAAATATAGAGGTTATTCAAAACTTTTCCGCTAGTTCTTTCTTTGTCCACTTTATTCAACTATAGGAATGGAATTCAATATTTTTAGTTTACTTGTAGGTCAACAGTTACTTTATCAGGGCTTATACAATATTTAGAACAAACAAACCACAATTGAATTTAGGAAGATCCACTTAAATGCTAGAGTAGTTCCACCAACACAGCCAGCTTTTCTGACTGTGTACCAAAATGGCATTCACTCCGGGACTATATTCTAATCTATCAAGCCTGGGTTGCTGAAATAATTACAGCCACAAAGAAAATTGCCAAACCAAATAGACCAAAGTGATCCCATAGGCTGCACTTTTTAGACTCCTTGAAGGTGTAGAGTCATGTGAGGAAGAACCTGATAGAGAAAACAAATTATAAAATTAAATTAAGAAAAAGAAGAAGAAAAATAAAATAAAAAAAGAGGTTAAAATCTAATTTCAACATTTTATTTACACGACTTGTATTCAAACACCGGGCATAATTTTTTATTTTTTTTAAATAAAAATAAAGCATGTAATTATAACTAAGATTAAAAGCAATTCAGAAGATTAAAACATTTCTACTAATTACTACCGCGCACCCTAGGTGCGGTGGTCACTCTACAAATATAACTACTTGTGAGGTATAGGGGTGCGGTGGTCACTCTACAAGTATAACTACTTGTGAGGTATAGGGGGTAAAGGCCAGGGTTCAAGTCTCCAGGAAGGAGCTTCACACACATATACACTTAGATTAGGTCAAAGTAGAAATTCTATCTTGTATAAAAAAAACATTTCTACTAATTGTAACCATATATCAAACATTAAAGGTTGATATATTAAAGTAATTAAATACAAAAAGAAAAAGCGGAAAAACTCTTAGGTTAAAGTGAGAGCATCGTAAACTTGGCATTATTCAATAAACATCTTAATTAGAATCAAAATTGGATTTGAACATATTCACTCTCCTCTAGGTTGGAGCTTTTCCTCTCACTTTGGGTGAGCTTTTCCTCCACTACCTCCATCACAATAACAATGGATTCTATTCTATTACTTCTATTTTGTCTATCACAATACCATTGAGTCACAAACATGGATCCGGATTTTATCGAAAGAATGCAGAGAATAAACCTCACAGCAGAGGAGGGTGAAATTATCCAAGTGTGTCCAAGGCAAAGAGAAAGATTACTAGAAGAATGTTCACTTAGTTTGTTTGGAAAATTCCTAACAACTAAACCAATTAATCAGAGAGCGGCGGAGAACTTGTTACGCACAACGAGGAAGTTTGGCTCTGACCTCAAAATCATCGATGTGGGAGAAGGGCTATTCCAATTCAAATTCACTATGAAAAGCCAATTGGTGTGGGTACTTAACAATGGGCCATGGAGCTTTGACAACTGTTATCTACTAATTTGGTGATGGGAAAAGGGAATGAACGCGAGCACAATCAAGTTTACACATTGCCTGTTATGGGTGCAAGTGTGGGGACTACCATTTGAATTGTTTAGTGAAGATGTAGTGATGGACATGGGAAAGGGGATTGGAAAGGCAGTCGAGGTGCATTGTAAGGGCGTCGCCGCAGACCAAGCAAAATTCTTAAGAATCCGAGTAGAGGTACCGTTGGACAAGCCACTCTGGCGAGGAAGCAAAATCAATGGTCCTGATGGGGAAGTCGTATGGGTGGCTTTCAAACACGAAAGGTTGATCAGTTTTTGTTTCCGCTGTGGAATTCTTGGGCATGAAGCCAAAACTTGTGAGAAGCCATGTGGTACGGAGGAGCAGGAAAATCAGTAGGGGGAGTGGATGAAGGCGGGATTCCGACAAATGGAGGAACCGAGTAGAAACAAGAATCAGATCCAATTATAGCAGAGAGAGGCGGTGCCGGCAGAATAGATGCAAGCAGAAACGGAACGAAAAAATAATGGCACTTCTGAAAATCATGGGATCGTGAATGGCAGCTCCGAAAATCACGGGATGAAGGAAGTAAATGCCATGAACGTCTCAAGTGTTAACGCGACATCAGTTTCGGATGGGAATTCTTTTCCTTCTATAACTGATTCCTCCCTAATGCATCTTGATGTAATTACGGAGAAGGGGAAAACCCAACAGTTGGCTACAGAGAGGCAGAACGAATTTGATGGAGTGCAATTATTCTCGGTCCCAATTGGCATTGATGTGGCCACAAAAAACATTCCAAACCCTAAACCCAACACCCCACCTACCATGCCCAAGTCATGTGAGCACTTAAGTGACACAAACACAACCACCAAGCTGAACACGATAGAGAGAAAAGAGAGGGCCAAGTCGCAGTCATACAGGAGGCTACTACCAAAGAAAAACAACCAAATATCCACGGCTCTAACAATAGGGAAGGCAAGTGGCAAGAAGAGAGGATTGGAAGTGGAGGAAAAATTAGAGATAAGTGAGAAGAGCACAGAGTTAGAGAGTAGGAAGAGACAAAAGTACTAAGGTGACAATGATAACATGCAAACACCAACGGCAGTGGCTACTTTTCAGCCTCGTGATGAGCAATGATTGTCTTAAGTAGGAACTGCCGGGGGCTTGGGAACCAACATTACAATGAATGTGCTCTCTCACTTGGTGAAGGAAAAAGCTTCCACTATTTTGTTTCTAATGGAGACAAAACAAACCATTGAGGAGATAAGATGGATACAAGATGAGTTGCATTATGATTCTATGTTGGCAGTTCCATGCCTAGGAAGAAGAGGAGGCCTAGCAATGCTCTAGAAGAATGAAGTGGACCTGCACATCCAAACCTACACATAAAACCATATAGATACCCTTATTATGTCAAATCAAAATTCACCATGACGAATTACGGGTTTCTATGGTAAGTCGGAAGAACAACTAAGCCATGAAACTTGGTCATTGCTCAAGCACCTGAAATCAGGGAGTTCAGCCCCATGGTTGTGTATTGGGGACTATAATGAGATTTTGGTATCAAGGGAAAAGGAAAGGGGAAACCCTAAACCATTACAGCTTATGAATAATTTCCACAACACGCTACTACATTGCGATTTGATTGATTTGGGGTATAGTGGAAACATTTTCACTTGGAATAATGGAAGGGAGGGTGATGTTTTTGTTTAGCTAAGGCTTGACAGGGCATGTGCAACAATGGAGTGGAAAGAATTATTCCCACAAGCTTGGGTCTCTCATCTTCAAGCTTCATACTCTGATCATGTCCTTGTCTTACTTACCACATATCCTCTAAGCCACCAACGCCGAGTTAAAAATATTCCACAAAGATTTGAGGAGAAGTGGGTGACACACCCTGATTGTGAAGTTGTTATCTAACAGGTTTGGAGTAATACTGTGACTACAAGTAGCCCTATGTATTGCTTATTTGAAAAAACTAAACAATGCAGGAGTGCTATAATGGGGTGGAGTCGAGTCACTTTTGGTCAATCAAAAAGTAAAATCCAAGAGAAATAAAGGATATTGGAGGAATTGACTAGGGACAATCCAAGAGGGCACTTGGAGTAAATTAGGAGGGTGAAGGAGGAAATTAATACAATATTGTACCATGAAGAGATTCACTGGCGACACAGATCTAGATCTATCTGGTTGCAGGCAAGAGATAAAAATACAAAGTTCTTCCACCAAAGAGCAAGCCAGAGACGTCGAGAAAATAACATTTTAGGAATATTTGATAGAGATGGTGTGTGGTAGGAAACTGATGGGGGTATAGCATAAGTTGTTGAAAATTATTTTCAAGAGTTGTTCACTTTCGGCAAGCCCCTCAGAAATGGATAAAGTGTTGAGTTCGGTGGATAGGGTGGTCACTTCAGAGATGAACCAAAGCTTCCTCCAACCCTATACAGTAGAGAAGGTCCAAAGAGCTCTCTTTCAGATGCATCTGTCAAAATCTCCGGTCCTGATGGTAAGTCCCTTTTTTTCTTCCAAAATTTTTGGCATACTGTTGGAGTTGATGTCACAAATGCTGTTCTATCTGTCCTCCATTCAGGTCATATGCTACATAAAATGAATTATACACATATTGTTTTGATTCCAAAAAATATGAACCACTGTATATGATTGATTTTCGGCGTATTAGCTTAGAAAATGTGGTAGCTAGAATTATATCAAAGGTTATTGCAAATAGGCTAAAATTGATTTTGCCAAATGTAATATCTGATGCCTAAAGTGTCTTTTTTCCTGATAGGCTGATTATTGACAATACCACTGTAGCTTTTGAAGTGTTACACAGGATGTGAAATAAGAGGAGTGGAAAAAAGGGACAAATGGCGGTGAAGCTAGATATCAGTAAAGCATATGATATGGTGGAATGGGAGTTCCTTAGACAAGTGATGCAGAAATTAGGCTTTGATGAGAAATGGGTCCAATTGGCAATGGAGATGGTGAGTACGGCTTCATACTCAATCTTGATAAATGGGGAGCTGAAAGATTTTATCCAACCATCAAGGGGTATTAAGCAAGGAGACCTCTTATCACCATACCTATTCTTACTTTGTGTTGAAGGTCTATATGGAATGATAAGAAGAGATGTGGAAAATAGAGAGCTACATGGGGTCTTATCTAGCCTAAATGGAGTGTGCATATTCCATATATTGTTTGCTGATGATAGCCTACTATTTTGTGAAGCATCAATAGAGGAATGTCATTGCCTAATGGACATTTTGGGCCTTTATGAAGCAACATCCAGTCAAGCAATAAATAGGCAGAGAACATCATTGTTCTTTAGTAAAAATACAAGAGAGGAGGCCAAACAAACGATGTAGCAAATGTTGGGGGCAAGAATTATGACGGATTGTGAAAAATAACTTGGTCTTCCAATGGCATGTGGAAAATCTAAGGTAACTACTTTTAAAGAAATGCAAGAGCGGATTGCAAAGTGGGTCATGGGATGGAAGGAAAAATTTATCTCCAAGGTGGGTAGGGAAATATTGATTAAAACTGTATTAGCCATCCCCACATACACTATGAGTCTCTTCAAGCTCCCAAAATCCCTATGTGACTCTATCAACTCTACAATAGCTAGATATTGGTGGGGGCAAACAAAAAATGAGAGGAAGATACATTAGATAAATTGGAAGAAACTATGTACAATAAAGAAGAAGGGAGGAATGAGATTTCGAGACATACAAGCTTTTAATTTAGCTATGCTAGCTAAATAGGCTTGGAGATTGTTACACCGTACACACTCTTTGTTCTACCGGGTATATAAGGCGAGATACTTTCCAGAGTGTTCTTTCATGGAAGCTGAGTTGGGCCACAACCCATCCTATGTGTGGCGGAGTTTGTTGGCTGCAAGAGAGGTGATACAAGAAGGCTCTAGGTGGAGAGTGGGGAATGGAGTCAATATTGTGGTTGAATCAGACAAGTGGCTCTCCCATAAACCTATCTTTAAAGGGGACGTGTGACCAAGCCTAAGAGTTGCGGAGCTGATTGACAAACATTCTTGGCAGTGGGATAGAAATAAGGTGGCTGGGATGTTTGCCACAAAAACATACGATGAGATAATGGTCGTCCCACTTAGTAGAGACCGAAAGAGAGACATTGATATGAAAGGAAAACAGGAAGCACTAGTTCTCCGTTAAGTCGGCCTACCAAGTTGCTATTCGACTGAAACAAAGGGTGGAAGCGAAACACTCACAAGCTGGGGAGGAAGGCAAGCTGTGGAAGATGATTTGGGACCTCAATGTGCCACCAAAGATCAGAAATTTTATGTGGCGAGCAGTGTCCAATATTTTGCCGACACGAGATAACTTGTATAGGAGAAGAGTGGCTATGGAGAGTACCTGCGAGTTCTGCCGCCAGCACCCTGAAACGGAAGCTCACTTTCTGTGGGAGTGCCCCTTTGCCCACAATGTGTTGTCGTTGGCTGGAGGAAGAGTGTAGAAATGCAGCAACAATGCGCAAGATTTTTTCCAGCTCTTCAAGTTGATGTAAGAGAAACTGACACGGGAGGAGATGGAACAGTGGTGCACTACAACTTGGGCGATATGGAACGCAAGGAACAAAGCCTACTTTCAAAATGTTCAGTCACAACCCAAAGTGATATATGAAGGGGCCCTTGAGTTGCTTGCTACATACCAGACCCTTTCGGCTACTCAAGCAACTACGTGACTGGGGAAAATGTTGTTTGTTTGGTGTTTGTTTTCAAGGGTATGGTGGGTTACAAAGTGCCTGTTTCAAAATTATTGTCTTTTTAGGTGCAACACAGTGTTAGTTTTCTATTCATTTTGTTGATATGGTCCCTGTGGTATACAACCATCGTGTCATGCTTTCAGCAGCTGCTTGTAATGTTTCTCTTTGGTCTGGTGACACACGGCCATACATGTACCTGATTATAGTTTTCTTATATCAAATAAAGTTCTATTACCTCAAAAAAAAAAAAAACCCTAGGTTGATCATCGCAGAAATTCACAATTATTTGTACTCAAAAGCAAAGGAGATGGGTCCAAAAAATATGTACTTCACTGGCATCCAACTAGTAATAAAGAAAATCCGGGGACTTACCATTGGTGGAAGATCCAGGCGGAGGTGCAACTGTAATAAAAGAGAAAGAACAAAAAAAAAAAAAAAAAGGGTCGGATGAAACAACCATAACATGCTTATAATATTAGCAAAAAAACTTACTAGATAATCTAAAAAGAATTGATGTGCAATTTAGGCCTTCGATGAAGTCATCTTCTACATTATAGTCTAATTACATTGATCCCATGGTAATCCTTTTGGACCTTTCCCAATTGCCCAAACTATTCATCTATGAATTAGCCTTTTTAACCAGTTCACTCACCAATTGATGAAAAAGCAGTAAGCAAATTTGAATAGTGAAGAAAGTTGGGAAAGGAAATACTATCAATATAACCATAAACAGCATTTGGAGAAGCCTATCATTGAAAAGCCCACTGAAACCTATAAATTCTATCACGGTTTTTCACACAGGTTGATCAGCTAAAGGACATGGACAACAAGATCCGGATAAATGGAGGTCCATTTTAAGGCAAGGATTTGGGAGAAAAATAATTTGGTAACAGTTCTTTCTTTTTGCCTTTTAATTACAATATTTTCTTTTATAATTTAATAATTACAAAGGGAATGGAAGGTTTAAGTTCAAATCTTCTCTCTTATTTTTCTTCCTCTATTCTATTTTTCACAAATAAATACATGTTACATATTCACCTATTTAATTAAAAGCTAAATTTATGGTATCCCTAATTATAATAACCTAAAATAAAAAAATTTCCATACATTTGTTTTGATTAGTAGGCATGACATCTGCGTATAACTTCTACTAATAATTATTTGAAACCATTAGAAGGATACAACTATAAGATCCACAAGAGTGAAAAACTAATTAACCAGATTATAATATGTTGATATCCTGAAGGGTTAATTTTGGTTGATGAAATGGAGAGAGGTGATGGGAGGGTGGTATTGTGGTGGTGCCAGGTGGGTTTTTTTTAATGGGTTTGAGACGGAAGAAGTGAAAGGGCATAGGTTTCGTCGGAGTTAGTGGGTTGGTGGCGGTGGTTGGCCGTGACTTGCGGCATTGATGGTGTCAGAGCTCTTGATAGTGGCTGTTAGCAAAGGCTGGTGATGGTAGCAGAACACATCGGTTGTTTTTTTTTTTTTTTTGGGTTTTGAAATTAGGAAAGACATAAATTTAGCATTTAATTAAATAGATAGACATGTGACATGTTTTTATTGATGGAGAATTGACTGGAATAGGAAAAGTGAAACAAAAAATTTAGACTCGAAAGGTTTGGACAATGGATATCTCACTACATGTTTTTAAGTTCCTACTTGATATATTTATAGGGTTGAAATCTCCCTTCTCCCAACTATATACAACTATACTTAAAACAACATTCCACAAATAAGTTTTTAACCCAAAAAAAAGAAAATTGCATTTTTCTCCCAAATGAAATGTAGAATATATCAAAAAAGAAAAATAGAAACCCGAGATCTAGGATCAAGGGTAAAAAAAAAGGTATGTGCATTTATTATTGCTACGCGTTTGTTGTGCTACATCAAAGGCCACGCCATCCACTTATTTTCGACACTATCTCACCTTACAATTACACTTCCTCCAATATTTTCCCATTCCTTTTATCTTTTCATCTCCCCATTACTATCGTAACATAACAATTCTTCCATCCTTTCATCATCTTTAATTTTTTCTTTTCTTTTCTCCATTTTATTTACTATAAAAATTATAATTTTATTTTCCATTCAATCCATATTTTATGAATGACATCAATCAATCAAGCCTAGAATTTGATAGCTTTGATCCTAAATTTAGGCCAAAAAAGAGAGTAAAAGAAAAACATGATGGCTTTATAAGAGACTGTAAAAACAATAAATTTTGGAACAGAGTAAGTTTAGGAGCACAGTAAATCTTAATAAAAATTGTCTGTTAATGATACATGAAAGATTTGTCATTATGGCAAATTTTGGCCATAAAAAATTGACGAAACCAATTCAAAATTTCTAACAAAAAATTCAGAATTGAGACCCATAAGTTGATACTAACCAGTCCAGATCCACAGTTAAATGGATCTCATCAATTACTTTTCAATTTCATGTTCAATGGTAAAATTTAGAACAAATCTTTTGGAATTTGTGACATCAGGAACTTTAAAATATCGGAAAAGTTATGGTGACGATGAAGACAAATAATAACAGGCAAGCTTTTGATGACACATCATATATACATGATTAAACCCAAACTCATCTCATTAAAAAATTCAACCAAAGAATATTAAACGATATCAAAACTAAATATTCAAATAAAAACAAATCAATTTACATGTCATAACTCACGGAACAGCTAAAAGTGCTATTGTAACTCAATAGACACATTTTTGATATTTTTAACAAAGACATCTAGAGTTCAAAATATCCCACACCAACTATTGATGTATAATAAAAAAATAAAATCCCACAAAGCATATCAATAATTCAAATGCAAGTCACTCTAACTAAGGAAATAAAGACTAATACCACCAAAAATAACCATATAAAACCGAATTCTAATTAAGGAAAACCAAAAAAAGAAAAAGAAAAAAGAGAAGAAGATCTGAAAAACCTTTGCATGATGACTTCTTGGTATCAATACCGCACTCCTTAGGAAGCTTATTAACCTCCTCCGAGGAAATGTTGTAACTCTTCAAGACGTCGGTATTGGATAACAAGTCGCAGAGGCACTTGAGATCATAGATGACTGTCTCATTCAATTGCTCACAGCATTTTACCGTTGGATTAGAGGAACCCTTTACGTAAGGTTGACAATGAACTAGGTTCTGCAAGCATGGGAAGGATTCAGCACCCCCTGAACTTGCCGGACGAAATGCGTCGGAAGTTATTTGAGAGAAACCCACAAAAAAACATGAAGAGAACAGAGCAAGCAATGTTAAAATATGCTGTTTTTTGGTAGCCATGATGTTAATTATAATGAGAACACAAACAAGGGAGGGTTTCTATATGCAGTATCATGTAAAGAGCACTGCAGCTATCTATGTAGGTTTTAAGAGTACTCCCTCGTATACAACAATTTCGCAAGCCCATGGGTTTAAGCTTGTAACTCTTAAAAGTTTGTCAACTAAATTTTGTTGTAAAAATATTGTAGCCATAGCTTTATAAGGGTTTTAAATATTTGTTTTGGAAGTTATTCCTACTTCCTACTTTGTCTCTATCTCCACTAAATAACCATTTTTTTCTAAGAAAAATTATTTAGTACTTTTTGATGTGGGAATGAAAAATCTTTTATTCCATTTTTTTTTATTCCACTTGATGCTAGTATACATACATGTACTTGGTATTTGTCCAATTATTTTATTAGTAAAGTTAGACCCATTGTAATGGTGACATATATCTATTTTTGACCACATGTTATCATCGCAATAAGTTTCGTACATTGAAGGTACTGGTTCCCAACTTTACCCTATATATAGCATAAACCCTAGCTATGCATTATGGTTTAAGATTATGCCAAGTGACACATTTTTTTAAGAAACAATGAGATTCTCTTCCTTTAACATTCAACCTTACCAAAATCGAAAGTTTGCATGGATTAATTAATTGCCCTGTCTTAAATTAGTCAAATGCATCGATTCTCATGTATTCATTCTTTATAGATGATGACACCAAATATTTATATAAAATGAATTTATATGGATATATTTTATATTAAAAAAATTATAGTTATATGGTATTTTAATTGCTTCTCTCTTATGTTTGTCCAATTGTGAGGTGTCGTACACAACATGCTCCCAATTTGAGTTTGGTTCTAATTAATGCCCCAAGTTCTAATCCTTCCAACTTCCGAGCACTGATAAAATCATGGTTTTTTATTTATTTAAAGAGCTCAAGTTAAATATATCAATAGTTTTTAACCACAAAATAACACATACACACCACACAATACTTCAAAGATGTTTTTAACATGATTTATTATATATTTTATTTCCTAGTATATTAGAAAATTTCATCAAGTCAATTTTAAATAATTCAAAACAAATAATTTCTTTTTTATTAAATTGTGTAATTATATTTTAAATTATATTAATCACGATTAATATTCTTCAAATTTTTTAAAATCAAATTTTTTTTTTTTATAAATAAAATAAAGATTACACATTAGAGTAATAACAATAATTTTACAAAATTAAAAGTAGACAAAGCAATTAATTTCAGATACTTCCTTTAAGTTATGGACCTACTCGGATGCAAATTGGAATTGTTATCTTATTGACCATTGCTTCATACCTAGCTACTATTTATTGCTTAGCTCCTCCCTCATTTGTTGGCTTAGTGTAAAACAATTTGTTGTAGTCTATTCCAGAGTTGAGTACCGAGCTCCTCCTGATGCTACTTTTGAGCTTTTGTGGCTTTGCTGGCTATTAAGGACATGAGTACTACCCAGACTACGAATACTCTTATCCACAATAATAATCAGAATGTTATCTATATTGCCCATAATCATGTCTTTCATAACTGCACACATTAAACACATTAAGATTGAATGTCACTTCATTCATCATCATCTTCAGTAGAGTAGCCTTCATTTGCACTCAATTTCCTCTAAAGGCCAATTTGTTAGTGTTTTCACTAGGTCTTATTCACCAAGCCGTTTTCATGATCTCATTTTCAAACTCAAGTTGGCTTCCTCCTCACCACCTCAAATTTAAGGAAGAATGTTAATATATTAGCACATGTTTAAATCTTTAAGACATTAATTATCCCTGATCTTAGCCTAATCAGGGCTACACATAGATCAACTAGAATCAAAGAACTTGAATTGTCCCTGATCATAGCCTAATTAAGGCCTCCCCATATGTCAAATATTATGCGTGTATATATTCACATTTGTACAACACTTTTGATATACATAAATACAGAGATTATTCAAAAGTTTTCCACTTGTTCTTTCTTTGTCCTCTTTATTCAACTATAGGAATGGAATTCAGTGTTTTTAGTTTACTTATTGTAGGTCAACAGAAGACCACTTAAATGCTAGAGTAGTTCCACCATCACAGTTAGCTTTTCTGACTGTGTACCAAAAATGGCATTCATTTCTGGACTATATTCTAATCTACCAAGCCTGGATTGCTGAAATAATTACAGCCACAAGCCAAACCAGATAGACCGAAGTGATCCCATTGGCTGCACTTTTTAGACTGCTTGAATGAATAGAGTTGTCTGAGAAAGCAGAACCTGTTGGAGAAAGCAAATTACAAGATTTAATTCAGAAAAATAACGGAAAAGGTTCAAATCTAAGTTCCACATTTTATTTATATATGACTTGTATTCAAACACCGGGCATAAATAAAAAATAATTCAAATAAAACATGTAACTATAACCAAGATTAAAAGTAATTCAAAAAAGATAAGAACATTCCACTAATTGTGACTATATAAATAAAAAAGAAAAAGAGGAAAAACTTTAAGGTTAAAGGGAGAGCATCAATTCAACTTGTATATAACATATACAAGTTTTGAAAATATTACTTTTTATGTTTAGAGGGTTGAAATCTTCCCTTCCCCCAAAACTATATACAGCTATTCTTTAAAAAAAAAAAAACATTCCACAAATAAGTTTTTAACAAAAAGCTACATCCAAACACTTGCATTTTGCTCACTAATGAAATGCAGAATAATTCAAAAACGGAAAACAGAAACCTGAGATCTAGGATCAAGGGTTAAAAAAGGCATGTGCATTCAAATTCTCAATATTGCATAGAACAGCAGACCATAGTAAAAATAACTATAAATAATAATAATAATAATAATAATAATAATAATTACCCCTAGGATCTTTTTGTGCCTATCTCAATATTTGTCTATCATGTCTTGTACTTTACAGTTCAGAAAATAGATATGGTAAATAGGTATCTGATAATTAACTGAATCTCAACTAAAGAATATCAAACATTAAAATTCCGTTAAAAACTTTTACAAATGGTATCAATTAATCAGAATTTGATAGCTTTAATCCTAAATTTAGGCCAACAAGATGAGAAATTATTAGGTCAGAATAAATTATTAGGTCTACCGAGAGGATTGCTGAAGTGGTCCTCCCTGACCTCTTAACCAATAAAATACTGACCAGTTCAAATCCACAATTTAATTGTAAAATTTAAATGTTCAGTGGTAAAATTTCGAACAAATATTTTGGATATTGTGACATCAGGAGCTTTAAAATATCAAAAATGTTATGGTGATGATGAAGACGAAAAATAACAAGCAAGCATTTGATGACACATCATATATATATGATTAAACCCAAAATTATCAATTAAATATTTCAACCAAAAAATTTAAATGATGTCAAAATTAATATTCAAAGATCAACAAATCAATATACATGTCTTGACTGATGAAGCAGTCAAAAACTTTATAACTTAATTGACACTTCTAATATTTCTAACATAGATATTCAAAATTTAAATCCTTTCCACACCCCGACTATCAAAGCATATCAACCTTAATTCAAATGCAAGCCACACTCTAACTCATGAAATAAAGACTAATAGTAAAACCACCAAAAATAATCAAATAAAAGTCAAAACCTAATTCTAAATAAGCAGAACCAGAAAAAGGAAAAAGTGGAGAAGATGTGAAAAACCTTTCTTGCATATGGATAAGTTGATATCAATACCGCAGTCTTTAGGAAGCTTCATGAGCTCCCCCGGGGTAATGTTGAAACACTTCAAGACGTCAGTATAAAAAAATACGTTGCAGAGGCACTTGGTATCATTGGCAATTCCGTCCTTCAATAGCTTACAGCATATTGCCGGCGCAATATTGGGGCCCTTCACGTATGGTTGACAAACAGCGAGGTTCCCCAAGCATGGGAATGATTTAACACTCCCTGAATCTACCGGACGAAATGCGTCGAACTCGAAACTTGCTTGAGAAAAACTCACAAAAAACCATGAATAGAACAAAACAAGCAATGTTAAAATCTGCTGTTTGTTGGAAGAAGCCATGACGTTAATTTTAATGAGAAATGGAAAACATAATCTTTTGTAAGGTGGTTGAGAGATAAAGATCACAAACAAGGAAGGGTTTCTGTAGGCAGTATTATGTAAAGAGCATTAAATACATGGATGGAAACTGCAACTATCTATTTAGGTTTTAAGAGTAGCTCCTGTACACAACAATTTCATGACAAACTCTAGGGGCTGAAGAGTTTGTCACCTAAGCTTCGTTGTGAAATTGTTATGAAAATATTATAGCCATAGCTTTATTCGGATTTCAAATATTTGTTTTGGAAGTTATTCTTACTTCCTACTCTGACTTTGTCTCCATTAAATGACCATTTTTTGGGGGAAAATTTGTGAGTACTTACTACTTAGTGATGTGGGAATGAAAATCTTCAATCTTTTATTTATTTATTTCTAAGAGCTTAAGAAGATTATTAGAGGGAGAGAGAATAGAGAAGTTTATGAGAGAGTTGTTCTTCTCCATTGGTGTCCTCCTTGAAGTGTTGATGAAGGGTTATGTTTATAGCTCAGTTTAAGGGAGTATTTTAGTAAAGAATATCAGCCAAAATCTGTCTCAATTAGCAATGAATCTTCAGAAAATCCACCTTAAAATTTGGCAAAAAATGGTATGTTTAGCTTTAAGGCATTCTTGCTATTTTGGGTAAGAGCTACTGGGGAAAGAGTAGTTGAAAAGGAAAGTATTTTGGCAAGAAAAAGATAATTTCTTTAGTTGGTTTTGGTTTTAGCCAAATGTGGAAGCCCTTCTCATTGAAGGCATAAATTTATAATGATAAAGCCCTTTTCCTAGAAGGCACCAAGATCTTGTACCAAAGCCCTTCTCATGGAAGGCACAAATCTATTTTACATGAAGCCCTTCTCTTAGAAGGCACAAATTACATCTTACAAAAGCTCCTCCCATGGAAGGCAACACTATTCATAGCTTCACAACAGCTAAAAGAGCATTTTCAAGGGGAAAACTCATTTAAAGTGCATGACAAGAAAGGCAAGCTTAACCAGCCTCTACACACAGCTGGACATACTCTCTCTTCCTCCAGTTGCACTCATTTTTGCCCTTCAATATTGAAGTTATCATGGAAACTGCCTCTCTACCGTTGGAGTCATTCTGCTGGAATGCTGTCAACTCACTAATGCTATATAGCTAGAGCTGCAAACCATCAAAGATAAGTGACTCTGCTTCCTTATCTTTAAATTTACATCATTGAGTATATGATTACTTCACCTTTAAATAAATTTTACTTTATTCCAACTACTATTACAACTATTAATCAAACCTTAAACTCATTTAAATGCATGATAAGAGGGGCAAACTTAACTAGCCTCTACACACAACTGAACATACTCTTTCTCCCTCCAGTTGCACCCATTTTTCCCATTCAATATTGAAGTTAACATGGCAAACTATCTTTCTACCGCTGGAGTCATTCTACTGGAATACTATTTGCTCACTGATGCTACACAGCTAGAGCTATGAACCATACAAAGATAAGTAACTTTGCTTCCATGTCTTTAAATATACATCATTGAGTACATGATTACTTCACATTTAAATATATATTACTTCATTTTAGCTACTATTATAATTATTAATCAAAGTTATTATATCAAACGTATATTATATATTTATTCAACCATTATCATGATTCTTAGACTTTGGCATTAATGATTTTGTAGGCTTAAAAATACGCCAGTAGCCATTGGACCACGTGGCCCAATGTTGAGTTCTGGACACAACTCCCCGAACACAACCTGGGCCTAGCAAAGTCACTAATCCAGCAGATAACATGTGGCCGAGCAACTGAAAAAGGCCCCCGAACACACATTGCACAAAAATTGAGCTTCATAAACTCAGGTTTCATGTGGCATTTTTAATTAAAATAATCCACGTTAGTGGCACTTTTTATGGAATTCAAATTTTTGAAACTCGAGTTTTTGTGGTAGATTGCTACATATTTTGAAAATAGTAGTAGATTGCAAAATATTTTGGCCAAAGATGGTATTTGGCTATTTTGGCCCGGGTTGAAGTTGGAACTTGGAACTTATTAGAAGTGAAGTTGGGTTAAGGCTATCAAGCGCATAAAACAATAAGGATAAAAAAGACAAAAGACAAAAGAAAAGCCAAACTAAAACAGAACAGAAGAAAGTGCTTGTGGGTTATTTAATGAAGAAGAAGAAGAAGTGGGAGGAGAAGGAAATCAGTGAAATGGGACTTCGGCGACATGGCGGTGACTTTCTTGTGGCAACAGCAGAGTGAGAGACCGTAAGTCAATATGTTACTGAAAAATGAGAGAGAGATACTGGATATGGCGACGAAGAAGAGATCGTAAGTCAATAATTTTTGGGTCTTGTTTGTCCTTGTCCTGGGTCTTGTTTTTCCTTTTTGTGTTCCTTTGAGTCTAAGGTCTTAAAGCATTGGCATTAGCATTAGATGTGCTAAATGCTAAAATTTTAGCATTTAGCACACCAAACACAATAAAAATCTACCTACATCAGATGTGTCAAATCTAAAAAAAATAGCGTTGATGATTGAACTATAGTAATGTTCTAAATATGAGAAGGCATGGACAACTATTCTAAATTTTTTACTTATTTTTTATTCATATCTCTCTCCTCTCTACCGACTCTCTCTCGCTCTTCTTTCTCTCGCCACTTGAAGTAAGGTTGTTGGTTGTGGTAATCTCTGCCAATCACGTTGCTTCACTGCTCGTCGATCTCATGTGTTGAAAGCTTCATTTTCTCACGATTTTTTTTCTTTGTTTTTGCTTCCTGGTCTAGGTTTTTAGGCAGTTTGCTAAATTGTTGGGATTTTTGTATATATTTTTTTCCTTGCAAATATGGGTTTTGGACTTGGGTTGCGTTGATTGGATGGTTTTGGATGTGGGTTTTAGTTGGTTTACTTCAAATTGGTGGATTTCTCCATGGCCAAAGCCACCTTTCTCCGCCATGAATTTCTCAAATCGTGATGGAGTTTATTATTTGGGTTGTTTGGGTTTCTTATTTATGTTTTGTAATTGGTTTTTGATTTGATTTGGGTTTTGTGAAAGCTTGTGGTGGGCAATTTTCGGTGGTCTTGGGTTGCAATTTTGGGTTTTATGGTAGTGGTGGAGGGTTCTAGGAGTGGTTGTTGCTAGAGAGAGAGAGAGAGAGAGAGAGAGATAATGCTATGAAAAGATGTGTTATTGTAAATAAAGTAACTTTTTGATGTGTTAAATGTCAAATTTTTTAGAAGAGCTAATGCTAGTGCTCTTATGTCGTAATCTGGAGCCATGGCTTTTTTAAAAATTTCACCCTTCCTGCTATTTTATTATTAAAAATTTAAAATATAAGTATATTTTACTTAATGGCTCCTTCGTATTGAAAATATAATTGTACAAACACTCATTTAAAGGGATAATTACACATAACCCACTGTGGTTTGGGCGAAAATCACTTTGCTTACCGTGGTTTAAAAAGTATCACTTAACCCACCTGAGGTATGTTTCCGTCACTCTCCTAACCCACCTCGGTCTCTGCCGTTACAAAAACACCTTTTACCCCAAAACAGAACTAACGAGAATCAAAACACCAAAACTCAAACCTATTCAGAGAGAGACCCGAGGTGCGATCAGCTTGTTCTTGTGGTTTGGAGCATCTGGAGCGTCGGAGGGGAAATTGTTTTGCATCATGAAGCTAGGCAAGGTATGTGTGATTGCTGTTCATGCAGGCCCACCCACGTTTTTTATCATGACCCACCCACGTAGTTAGGTTTTGCTATTCATTTGCACATTTAAATTTTTTTGTATGTTAAATGTGCATTTTGCTATTTATATGTAGAATTGCTTAGGATTAGATGTACTGCTATGGTTGTTTATATAATGCATATACCTGAAAGAATCATGTTTATTTGTCAATGATTGCACTTGTTTGTGAACTGTGGGTAGTGTGGTCCCTATGAATTTGTTGGGAATTTGGTTTTAGATGTGCTTTATGTGGTCCTTTGTCCGTGTGTTGTTGTCTTGTTGTCTCTTTTGGCTTCTTGTCATTTTCTACATGTCAGTGTGTAAACAAATTATATTTGAATTGCAGATGGTTGACTTCACATTTGACATTGAAATTCATGTTGGGGATGTTTTGTGGAGTAGCCAACCATTAAATATGTGGGTGGGTCTGTACGTTTATTGACAGAGATTGACCCTGACAAGTTAAGTTTCTTTGAAATTCGGGATTTATGCCATCTAGTTGATGCTCCTAAAGAACACAGTATATATAAGTATTTACTTCATGAAGGTGATCTCCAGGATGATTTAAAAGACATAGAAATAGATGCAGATGTCTTAAACATGACTACCCTTCATAGGGCCTGGCCAGCTGAAAAATCATAATCTATACTGAAATAAATGTGGAGCCACTGGCAGTTGAGTATCCTGATGGAGGGGGAGTAGCAGATGTTGGTGTAGGTGGTGGAGGGAGAGTGGCAGATGGTGTAGGTGGTGATGGGCTTGGAGGTATGGCAGATGGTGGTGTAGGTGGTGATGGGCTTGGGGTGTGGCAGATGGTGTAGGTGGTGATGCAGGTGGTGATGTAGGTGGTGATGTAAGTGGTTTAGGTGGTGATGCAGTAAGGGATGAAATAGATTTGGATAGTGATTATGATGAAGATGATGAGAATGATGAAGAAGAAGATGTTGAGGATGTTCAGATTGGTGCAAGAGATGAAGAACAGAATGTTGAAGGAGATGATGATGGGCTTGATGATGATGATGATGATTGGCTAAATGAAGACCTAGAGGGGGATGACTTTGGTGATGATATATTTGCTGCTCAAAACTCAGCTCCATAAGGTTCTACTGAAGAAAGAGATGAAGTTTTCTAATGCAAAGGTGTTCAAAGCTGCTTTGAGGGAGTATGCAGTCAAAAAATCTGTTGACATCAAATTCAAGCTTAATGAGAGGACCAATATATTAGGTCACTGCAAGAATGGGTGTGGGTGGAGATGTTATGCATCTCAAATAAGTGGAGAGCTAACATTTCAAATTAAGACCTTAACTGATGACTGTACTTGCCCCAAGACTTTTAAAAACAGTTAAGCAACATCAATTTATGTTGCTAAGAGGTTCATTGAGGATTTTAGCAAAAATCCAAATTGGGAGGTGAGTGGTGTACACAACCATGTGATGCAAAATTTATCTGTTGACCTAAGTGTAAAACAAGTGTATAGGTCAAAGAGAAAGGCAAAGGATTTGATCAATGGAGATGAGCAACTGCAATATGGTGTCCTTAGGGATTATGCACAAATGATAACCACTGTAGACAAAGGGAGTAGAGTTATACTGTAGACAGAAATGGCTGATGAGACTTTCTAGTCAAAATTTAAGAGGATGTATGTTAGGTTCAATGCTCAGAAGGTAGGATTTCTAGGTGGATGCAGGCCATTTATAGGTTTAGATGGTTGTCATATAAAGCACAGATTTGGTGGGCAAATCTTATCTGCCACTGCCAAGGATGCAAATGACAACATTTTTCCAGTAGCCATGGCTGTTGTGGAACAAGAAACTAGGGAGTCTTGGATATGGTTTTTGGAAATTTTTGCTGATGATATAGGGAGGCCAGAGGAGCTTCAGTTGATCTTCATTTCTGATAGGCAAAAGGTATGCAAGTTTTGTTTTGTTTTGTTCAGTTACACTTGAATAGTTTACTTTGTTTGCTGAACTAACTTCGTTTGTTTGTTTGTTTGCTTATTTGCAGGGGCTTATATCTGCAATAAAGACACTATTCCCTACTGTGGAGCATAGATACTGTGTGAAACACATCTACAACGATTTCAAAGTTGATCACAAGGGATTAGACCTAAAGGATGCACTGTGGAGGTGTGCTGCTGCCAGAACAGTAAGGGAGTTTGAGAGATGCATGCAGTACATAAGGGATTTGGATGAAAAGGCATACGAGTATCTTGCAAACATTGCACCTGCATAGTGGACAAGGTCACACTTCAGTACTAGGGCCTTAACAGATTGTTTGGTAAATAATTTGAGTGAATCTTTTAATGCAATGATATTGAAGTCTAGGGACAAGCCTATCTTGGCAATGTTGGAGTGGATTAGGGTTAGACTTATGACTAGGCTTTACACAAAAAGGGAAGGGATACAGAAGTATGCTGGAAAGTTATGTCCAAGCATACAAGATAGGTTGGAGAAATTGAAGGTTAAAAGTAAGCCATTTAGTGCTACTCCAGCTGGGAGTTTCCTTTATGAGGTAGGTAGTCAATATGAAAGGCATGTAGTTGATTTGGTGAAGAAGACATGTAGCTGTAGGTTTTGGGACTAAAATGGCATTCCCTGCAAATATGCCATAACAACCATTTATACAAACATTGAGACACCAGAAGACTATACCCACCCATGCTACTTCAAAGAAACTTACATGGAGATATACAAGGAGGTACTTCCTCCCATGCCTGGCTAGTCAGAATGGGCTGAAACTGGACAGCCTGCTCCCCTAGCACCTCACATATACAAACCACCAGGTAGACCACCCAAGCAAAGAAAGAGGGCTTTTGATGAGCCTAGGAACCCTTACAAAGCAAGTAGGCTGAACAGACCTGTAAGATGTGGGAAATGCAAAAAGGAAGGGCATAACTCAAGAGGGTGCAAGGCTGGCATCACTGGGGAGACACCATGGCAGAGGAGACAGAGACTTGCAAGAGAAAAGGCTATAAGTAATTAGGATTTAAATGAAAAAAAAAATTGTTTTTAAACTTACAATAAACACTATATTGAAACTGGGGTTTGTTGCAGGCAAGAGGAGGGGAGCCTGCACCTAGATTTGCACCTAATCCTGCACCTCAGCCACTGTCCCAGCAGCCTACCCAGACCTACAACATGATGTCTGCCACTCAGCCTTCATCCTCACAGCAAGGAAATCAACCTAGGCCATCTCACAGGAGAGTAGGATGGTTCTCTTCCTCACAGCTAGAGTTTCACACACCTAGGGAGACTTGGGATACCTTACCAAGTTCTTCACAGGTAACTTGGTTGACTAACCTCTTTCCTGGATGGTTGTGTAGACTAGGATATTTTTTAACAAGTGGACCTATTTTTTATTTTGTAGCCTTCACATGCAAATAGGAGCACTTGTGGTGTGAGGACTAGAGGACAGCTTGTTGCATAAAGGCCACCAAAAATGAACTCAGTGGGTGGAAAGAGGAAAGAGTAAAGGTAAGAAATGAATGAAGCTAGTGGGTACGCATGCCAGCATTGGGAGTAAAGCTAGTGGGAACATGTGGGCCTTTTTTTTTTTTTGTGAAGACCACTATTGGCTTTTTGTAATTATCAATTAGTGTAAAAAACAATCACCTTGTTTTGAGGAATTATATGTATTGTATATATGTGTGTATATATATATATATATATATGTAGCTGGCCTTGGAATGTGTTTTTTTGTAATTAAGGTACAATACACTCCAACATGGAAGTTGTGGTATTACAATATGTATGGAACAATATTTGTCCAAACTAGATTATATGAAAGTTTATTTATTGCTACTACAGATTGTGTCCAAGTAGATTTTTCCAATATAGATTGTATTGAAGTTGTTATTGTGGAATGGTTGTTATGGTATGCACAAGTCATTGATAATTGACATTATTTGTTCAAACTAAATTATATGAAAATTTATTTATTGCTACTACAAATTGTCTCCAAGTATATTTTTCCAATATAGATTGTATCGAAGTTGTTATTGTGGAATGGTTGTTATGGTATGCACAAGTTATTGATAATTGACATTATTTGTTCAAACTAAATTATATGGAAGTTTATTTATTGCTACTACAGATTGTGTCCAAGTATATTTTTCCAATATAGTGTATGGAAGTTTTTATTGTGGAATGGTTGTTATGGTATGCACAGGTCATTGATAATTGACCAATACTTCTTTCATTATATGCCCACAAACTAGTGGCATGACCAATATTTCTTTCATTGAATAGTTGTTATGGTATGCACAAAATACTCAATAATTGACCAATTCTTCATTCATTGACACATCAAAACATTACATCAGTAGGCTAGTACTATTACAATGCAAATTCATTAACACCATTGCCATAACTATCTCTATTAACCAACTAACTACATCAGGCAACAATCTAGGTCTCTTCACTCCAGAGAACTCAATTGAGCCAAAACACAACAGCATAACAATAACAAAAAAGATCCATGACAAAATGCATGCAGACTTCCACATTCTCTGCTTCTCTTCAGCAAACATGGCTTTTTCCTTAACTTTTGCACAGACAGCTCGAGCCTTTCTCTCCCTCTCTTTGGCTTTGGCTTCCTCTTCAAGAGCCTTTTCTGCCATTTTCCTAGCTTCTTCTGCCATTTTCAGAGCTGTCATTTCCCTCTCATTGGCAAGTTGGAGAGCACTCTGAAGCCTAGACATCTTCTCTAAAGCCAAAGGTGCAGTTTTATTCCCACGAGGATAGGTTGGGTTAAAAAGCTACACAAAGAAAGGACACTTACGACCAACCTTATAACAGCTACAACCCAAGAACCTCCCAAAATTATACAAACTCAAACTTGTTCTCAAAACACAAGTCTTCTCATTGCACATATGTTCACATGAACTCGAGAAATTACCACTTGATGAAGACATATTAACAGAACACGATTCCTGGGAAGTACAAATTTAGACTTTCACATAGTAAGTTCGCACTTGAACAAAATTTGAAACCCTAAATCAATAACAGACACAAATACGTGGGTGGGTCGCGATGAACAGCAGTCACACATACCTTGCCTAGCTTCAATGATGCAAAACAAGTGTTTTCTCCCCTCCGACGCTCCAGATGCTCCAAACCACGAAGAACAAGTGATCGCACCTCGGGTCTCTCTCTTGAATAGTTTTTGAGTTTTGGGTGTTTTGATTCTCGTTAGGTTCTGTTTTAGGGTTAAAAGGTGTTTTTGTAACGGCAGAGACTGAGGTGGGTTATGGAGAGTGACGGAAACATACCTCAGGTGGGTTAAGTGATACTTTTCAAACCACGGGTAGGCAAAGTGATTTTCGCCCAAACCACAAGTGGGTTATGTGTAATTATCCCTTTAAAGTATTAATGATTTATTCAAGCGATGAATTAGGAGGAAATGGTTGCATCGAATGGCCATATCATCCAAGGAATTCTAGCTGGATTGGGAGGCTTCAGGTTAATAAAATTTCAGCATACAAAGAGAGAAAATATTGGAAGGGAATTTGCTGATTTGGAAGGGAGTTGAGGCATCAACAGTGTTGCATCATCAACTGCATCAAGATTGTCTTAGGTTGTAGTGCAAATATCTCAACCTTTATTGGGGCATTACTTAATTTTTTTAGTTGAAATGCAACAATGATTTAGAATTATTAAAAAAGAGTTTCATATGTTTTCATATTCTCTCTCTCTCTCTCTCTCTTGCTTGCTAAAGATAAGTCATTAATTTTAGAAGTGTTTAAAACATATATTCAGTAAATTGATGATATTGCATAATTTGAACATTTTATTCTAAAAGAAAGATGAGGATTTAAAGAACTCTACCAAATAGATTATCTTAGCAGATCTAGATGATCATGATATATCCTAAAACAAAATAAAGTAAATCTCATTTGTAAAAGTTTTTTTTTTCAAAAGAAAATATTTTTCATTTTGTGAATATTATATACGTATATATTAATTTATTGTACTTTTAAAATTGATCTATCAAATTTTTACTAGTACCTTTTCTACATCTTTTTTTTTTTTGAAACATATTCTTAATTTTTATTTAAAACTATAGCTTGTAATCTCATGAATATGCATGGATATACTTAAAATATATATGCATAGTATTATTCTTATATATATAATTTAAATATTATTAATAGTCATTCTTATATATATATATATATATATATAATTCTTTAAAAAGTCTTGTAAGAATATTGTTAGGAAGAAATATAAATTGTCTAATTTTTTAAATTTTTTATGTTCATTAATTTTAGACTTTTTGGTTTTTGTATGCAATAACTCACTTGGATAGATATTTATGATGTGATCCCACATTTGACTCTAAAATTAAGAACTAAAACTCTCTCTAAAAATAAATAATTTGGGACACATGGCACAAAATTGGACTTCAATCGTAGAATCTAGCTAGATTTTCTCAAGTTTTACCTATTAATATATATATATATATATAGATTAGAGTTCCACCAATGACCCATAGTCGTTTTATATGGGTTAAGTTTTAATCAGGATTACTAACTATAGTTAGAGATATTAGAATGCATGTTTTTTTTTTTTTTTCTCCAATTACTATTAGAAGAAAAGATGCAATGGTTTTTATGGTTAAAAATTTGGGAGATCTAATGGTTTCCATTTTGTTTTTCCACTTAATTTTTTTCATTTTTTTCTGTCATTATTATTACTTTTTACCATGCATTTTATGTGTTAATACATATAAAAATGAAATTTATTATTTAATTTATCTAAAATTAATTGCTTTGTATACTTTTAATTTTGTAAAATTATCGTTTTAACTCTAATGTGTAATCTTTATTTTATTTAATAAAAAAATTTGAAGAATATTAATTGTGATTAATATAATTTAAATGATAATTACACAACTTAATAAAAAGAAAATATTTGTTTTGAATTATTTAAAATTGACTTGATTGAATTTTCTTATATACTAGAAAATAAATTTATAATAAATCATGTTAAAGTTATCTTTGAAGTATGTGTGGTGTGTGTTATTTTGTGGTTAAAAAATATTGATATATTTAACTTGACCCCTTAAATTAAATTAAATCAAAAAACAAATAAACAAACTTGACTCTGCCATTACTTGGAAGGATTAGAACTTGGGGCATTAATTAGAACCAAACTCAAATTGGGAGTATGTTAGGTAGGATACCTCCCAACGGGGCAATCATAAGAGCATTCACATTAAAGCTCTTAAAAGCTAAAATGCTATTTTTTATCATCTCATTCCAAAAAAGCACACTACAACAAATGTGTTAGTGTTAAAATTTGTAGCATCTGAGCTACAGTGGACTGCTATCTATGATAGTCCACTGTAGCTCAAATCTTATAAATATAATAATATTTTAATACTGCTTTAATTAAAATATCTCTCTCTCTCTCTCTCTCTCTCTCTCTCTCACACACACACTCACACACTCTCTTTCCTCTTTTCTTCTCTCTCTCTCTCTCTCTCTCTCTCTCTCTTTAATTAATGAAGTGGTAAAAAAAAATATAAAACCTTTGATGTTGGGTGTATTGTAACATGGGTTGTTAAAATAAATAAAATAGGTTTTTGAGATGTTGAATGCTAAATTTTTTGAGATCATTGATGAGAATGCTCTAAGAGAGAAGTAATTATAATTTTTTAATATAAAAATATCTATATAAATCATTTTATAAAAATACTTAGAAAATCTATCTATATATATATAATAATAGGTGAAGCTGAGAGAAAGTCAAATTATAATTCTAAATTAGAGTTTCAATTTTGCGTCATGTATCTTAAATTATTTATTTTTAAAGAGTTTTATTTCTTAATTTTAAAATCAAATGTAAGATCATAAAATAAACATTCATCGAATTGAGTTATTAAGTACGAAAACCAAAAAGTCTAGAATAAATGAATCATAAAAAAAAAAAAATGTTTCACAATTTTTTTTTTTTTTAAATATGGACAACTTATATTTTATACCTATTAATATCCTTACAAAATTTTAAAAGAGTTAACAAAATATAAAAATGACTATCAATAGTATTTAAATTATATATATAGGAATTATATTATGCATCTTATTATATATCTTTAGGTGTATCCATGCATATGCATGGGGTTACAAGGCAGTATTTATAAAAAATGAGTACATGCATTTGAGTAATTAACTAATGGCAATAAATTAATACATGCAAACTTTTCATTTTGGCGACAGGTGAAATGTTAAATAAAGAGAATCTCATTGGTTCTTAAAAAATGTGCTCTATGGCAAAATCTTAAACAATAATTTATGGCTAAGGTTCTTACTAATATATAGGGTAAAGCTTAGGAATAATGTCTTCAATGCACTAAACCTGTTGCGATGATAACACGTGGTTAAAAGTAGACATATGTTACCATCACAATAAGTCTAACTTTACTAATAAAATAATCAGAAAAAAAAAAAATCAAATACATGTATTTTGCAATTAGTGGAACACACACACATACACACAAAATAATAAAATAAATAAATAAATAAATAAATTGAAGTTCTGAGCTTTTGAGTTTTTAGTTTCCAAACCACATTATTCTATCGTTGCCAAACCACGATTCCATCATGGTTTTAGTTGTCTTTCTCCAACGACCCATTGACACACCTTTTAGTCACCGGTCGTAGCTTCAATCGTCGTGTTGCCACCAGATTTCCTTCCTTGGGTACCAATATGCTCTTCTATGGTTCAACTCATTGTCTTTGGTTTGATATGACTTGATTCTCAGTTTGGGTAATCCTTGTCAGAACCTTTTCTTTGTGGATTTGGTAATTTTGTTTTGGAACCTAATGTTGTTTATGTTACTAGCACATTTGGCAGATTGTGGTGTTGAGATCAACGTGCATGATATGGTGGGATGTGGTGGGATGCTTCTCAAAAATAGCTTCTCAATCTAAAATCCTTGATTTTCTCCAATTTGGGTAACCTATTAGAGCTCAAGTTTTATTTACAAGCAACTCGTGTTTTTTAAACTCGAGTTCCACGTGGAGTTTTTTAATTAAAAAATTCCAAGTCAGTGGGTGCCACCGTGGCATTTTTTATGGAACTCAAGTTTCACAAACTCAAGTTTTAAAAAATTAGAAAATTGCAAAATATTTTGGCCAAAGATGGTATTTGGCCATTTTGGCCCTTCAGCCCCTTTATTAATTTATTTGAATAAAATAATTTCATAACTTTTTTGTTTTTGTTTTGTGTGTCTAACACCCAGTCACATGAAGATGAATTCAAACTTAACTTCCTTTTATTAAGTTTTTTCTCATGTTTTACATCTTCCAATTTAAAGATGCTACATCATCTTATCACATATTTAAGAATAAGTCCAAACACACCCAATAAATTCTAATACCCATCTATGAATCCAACCAAATTGGGAGTTTATTGAGATGATATTAGGTGTGGTAGGATATATAGAATTTTAAGTAAAAATGTGATGTGACAATCTCTTATTAAATAGTGTAAAACTTACACTCCATCCTAACCAAATTCGAACTTTTTATAAAATAGCGGTAACCCCGAAAAAATAGACCAATACTAAGGTATCAAACTATTTCATTCCCCTGGCCAAACCAATACAGTCTCCAGTATGAAATTGACCCTCTTGGGCCCGGTCCCCCTTAGCCCCCTTTAGGTCCATCCTTGGGTATCAATTTGATCCTTGAACTTTCAATTTGAAGCTCTAGCAACGCGACTAGCCATTGAATTTGCAGTGGAATTAGGCGTTACCCAAGCAATCATAGAAAGTGATTCAGAAACTATCTGCAAAGAGCTCTCAAACCTGAGTCCGTCCCTTGCTCTTCATGGGCTTCTGATCCAGGATGCACAACAGTTAGCTTTTGCTTTCATGGACATTAGTTTTTCCCAGGTGTGTCATCAAGGAAACATTGTAGCCCACAGTCTAGCTAGGAGGGCAATTTTAAATCAAAATCTAAATGTTTGGATGGAAGAAGTGCCACCAGATATTCTTCAATTTGTACAGGCTGATTTAACGACCTTGCTTGATTAATAAAAGTTGATGTCTTGTTTCTCAACCAAAAAAAAAAAAACCAACAACAAACAACTTATGGCCCTTTAGTTTTTTAACATGTTAAATCTTTTACTAATATTTTCCATTAAAAATTTATGCATTTAATCAAGTGATATACATATAGATTTGGCAAAAACACTAATTTGGGCCCTACATTTTAGGGTCACAATTAATCTGGTCCTTACATTTTTGTAGCAATTAGTTTAGTCTCTATTATTTTTAACTTGCAGTTAATTTGGTGCATACCGTTAACTCACAAACAGAAATGCCTATATGGCAAATGGTGTACATATGTGGCTTCTAAATTAATATTAAAAATTTTACTGAACATAAAAAAAAATAAAAAAAAATAAAAAAAAAAGCCACGTCAACTTTAAAAAAGCAAAAAAAAAAAAAAAAAAAAAAAAATCCAGATCTTTCTCTCTCTAACGTCTCCTCTCATTCCTCTAATATCTCATTCTCTCTTCCCAGCTGCCATCGCAACCCCACCAACACCACCAGTCTAGCCACTGCAATAGGCAAACACACCACCACCTTTACCACTTGTAAAACCCTTCAATCCCTTGTTCAGGAACGGGTCCATTGTGGCTGACCCACCCACCTCTGTCTCTTTCGAACCCAGCAACTAATATGGGTTCTGATTGTTGTTGTTTTGGCTGGATCTCTCTGTTACTCACTCATTGACAGAGCATAGATTTATTGTTTTAGCTGGATTTGTGTAAAAAAACTACATAGATCTATGGTGACGTTGGCTCAAGAAATAGGAGTTTCGTAAGCAATTTTTGAAGGCGATGCTTTAACTATGAATCAAGCCATAAACTCTGAGGTCAATTAATCATATTATTCAAGGCTTTCCAATTTGCCAATTTCCAGCACACCTGGCAAGAGAATAACAAGGTAGCTCATGAACTAGTATAAATGGCATGAAGAACACCAATACGCAAATTTGGAAGGGTATGTAACCGTTTGGGGTATTGTATGTTCTACAATTTGTACATTCTTTGTCTTTCTAATTAATGTACTTTCATCTTTGAATTAAATGAAATCTCAGTTTGGAATAAAAATATATTTTTGATCTGATCTTTGATTTTTTGAAGAGAGAAATAATAGGGGCGAGAGAGTTGGTTGTTCTTTTTTTCTTTTCTTTTTTTTTCAGATTTTTAGCTGACATGGCACTTTTTTGTTGACTAAAACTTTTTAATATTATCTTAAAGTTTTTAATATTGTAAAAATGTTGTGTACATAACATTTCTTTATTTTAAAAGCTATATAATCGTCATTTGTGCCAACAATGCAAATTATTTGCCACATAAACATTTTTCGTTAATGAATTGAAAATAACAGGTAATTGATTGCTACCAAAATATATGGACCAAATTAATTGTGATCCTAAAATGTAGTGATCAAAATTGTGTTTTTCCCTATAAATTTTTCCACACAATCAATACTCTTGAAATATCATTATGATCATCCACACATTGTATATATGATTAAATCTAGTAATTGTAATGGAAAATACTAACAAAATGTGTTTTTGTTCACAAAACTAAATTGTTGGGAGTCACTTCTTTTTTTGATAAGCAGAGTTAATTCTTAATTAATAAGTTTTTTTTTTTTTTTTTTTTTCGCAGTTCGTTCCAACAGTTTTAGTCGATCCTACGTAGGATCGTAGGAGGTAGGTAGGATCGTGGATCGTAGGATCGAATCGTGGATCGTAAAATCTTACCTATTTTCAGATTTTAAGCAAAAAACCTATTGGTAGTGACTTTTTATGTTATATAATCACTTAAAATATGAATCCATCCATTAAAAAAAATATTGCATCATAAAATGTAATTTGTACACACTACATCCTTCTTATGTCATTCTGACGAAACAAAATATATTTAACTTTTGATATGATGTATCTAAAAAGGTCAGTACATGTTTAATTAGTAACTAAGTACCAAAATATTATCTACACATATGGAAAATGTTTTCCAAATTCTGAGTTCCAAATCCAAAATAAGTTAGGCTAATTAGCATATAAAAACTAGCTAACTACAAATTTACAATATGTAATCCAAAAGAGAATTCTCAATTTAACGTAAACTAGCTAATTACAAATATGAAATCCAAAAGAGAATTTTCATTCTAAGGTTCTTCTAATCTAATCACTGTCATTGTCATATCCAATTTCATCATCTAAATATTTTAGGTTTTGTTTTTGAAAATGTTAAACTTAAGTACTATAGGTTTTTTTGAGATTTTATGTTGACATATAGGTAAATATGGGACTTCAATTCATTATTGGGCTTCTGATAACCCATTGGGCTTGTGGATTTAGGTGGATTATCTTACCCAAATGAATTCCACTTAAAAAAAAAAAAAAAAAAAATCAAGCCAAATGGTAGGATCGGTAAGATCGGTAGAATCCCATACGATCCTACGATCCTATGCAATCCCACACGATCTTACATACGATCCTACCATTTTTGCAATCCTGCTACAATTTTAAACTTTTTGGTGAGGTGAGATCGTAAAATCGTGCGATTTTACAATCCGGATTGCGATTTTGACAACCATGGCCTCAAGTCTGCAGAAAATAAGTAAATCAAACATTGAAAATATATTTAGCAAGACCAAATGAGCTTGGCTCCCCTAATCTACTCTCCAAAGGATTATGTACATATGACTGAAAATTCGCATCCTTAAGACATTAATCCTCAAAGATAAACCCACCATTCCACTCTCTTCCTTTCTACGCGTTCAAACCATGCCAAGTTGCTAATTTTACATCTTCTCAGTTACCATTATATCCGTAAGTATACCACATTTACAAAGATAATTGAAACTCATTTTTGCAAGATACAAACATCTCACTTTTTAAAGTCTCCCTTCTCTATCCTTCCATTATAGTTTGTTAATTAGTTTTGAAGGTGATCAAACTCTCTTAAGTACAACTGTACAAATAGGTTGAGTAGCAACCAACACAAATAGGACAAAACTCAATCCTAAATGCTCATTGAAATGGAATTCCTTGACATTCTAATAGCCCTCGGCTTGGTCAAAACTACAACATAAAGTAGATAACATTTGTAAGGTTGAATTTAATCAACCATCTAATTGGCTTTATTCCGTGACCAATTTGCTTGCAATTTAGCACTTAGTAACCCTGTATTTAAGTGAGAAAATTGTAAGGGTAGTGTGTGAGAAGATGTGAAGAAAAGCTCAAGAGTGTGCAAGAAAAACAGAGTCTCGCGACTAGGACTCGCGGGTGGCTCGCGACTGGCAAGTCGCGAAAGGCAGTCACGTGAGAGGCACACTGGGAAGCTGAAGGGTCGCGCCAGCTGTCACGCTACAGGACAAAATTTCCAGTCTGGCCAGACCGTTACGTCGCGACTTGATTTCGCGACTTGGCCAAGCCGTGAGATCAAGTCGCCAACTTGCCCTGTTTGGCAAAAACTGACGTTTTGCATTCCCTTCTCACCCTACTATATATACACCCTTATACCCATCATATTGAGAGAGCTTCCAGAGAGAATTTTGTGAGAGAAAACCCTAGAGAAATACAAGATTGATTCATCCCCAATCTTCATCTAAAGAGACTCTACAAATTCCTCTACTCTCTTCCTCTCCATTGTCATACCCTTGAGAGGTCATTTACCAAACCCTTATCTCACCACACCCACGTCTGTGAGAA
>NW_027069752.1:474519-488084 GCF_002906115.3 Quercus suber | reverse complement strand
AATGAGAAGCTAACTCAGGATCGGATGTGTTTACAAGGATGGGACAGCATGGGAAAAGAGGTTTTTTTTTTTTTTTTTGGATTGGTAGATGTAAAACTTTATCGGAAATGAAAAAGAGGCACAGAAAAAAATCCAGGTAAACAGAGTGTACAAAGAGAAATAAAGCACTATACAAAACTACACAAAAATTGAAAATCAAACTAAGATACATGAATACCACCTAAGCCAAAAGTACAGTTTCACCACAACTAATTGCATATGAATCCAACAATAGCTTATTTCATAAATTAAAACCTACCTTTAGCATAAAAAATCAGGCACAGAAAAGAAAAACGGTAAGAAGGAAATTATACAATGTTTTTCCAAACCACACTTTGTATTCGATATAGATAAGACTTAAAGAGTGGATTGCCTATGATGGCAGCTGTCAATCAATTTTCCAAAGCACAGCATAGAGATATAGATAATCTTAAAAGAGTCCATATCTGATCAATTTTCTTGGGCTTTTCTGTCTCTCTCTGTTTCTCAATTAATCAATTATACCTCTGTCAGAGTCCCAAACTCTCAGAACAATAATAAAGATTCAAAACTGAGCAGCAAACCAATCCATATAAAAAAATGTAATAAGGGAAACAAAAATCATCAAGCAAAAGAATGGAGCAAAAAAGGAGATTTAGAGATACCTCAACTAAAGCAGGCTCTATCAATATTTATACACCGTGTGGAAAGGAAGACAGGAAGGAAGGAACTTAGAAAGGTGGCCATTAATGCGAAACAGTAGAGTAGGAAGGTGGGGAGCACAATTTTAGACTCTCTGTTTTCCTTCATAGTTTCAGACTCTCTATTTTCCTTCACGATTTCGGTCTCTCTGCTTTCCTCACGTTATATCACGCTAAATGCTTCAGGGTTCCACACTCCCACCTTCCACGGTTTTTATTATTATTTTTATTTTTTTCCTTTTCACCTTCCACAATTTTTATTTTTTTATTTTTTTCTTTTAAGCTGAAAAGGCTTTGGGTTGGGCTTGATAGTGGAAGTAAATAAATAAGAAGTGGGCTAGGATTTATTATAGGGCTGGGATTTATTATGCAAGAGTTACTATAATTTTGAAATTTACAAAAACCATTTTCAAATTGTAGGACAAATAAATAAAAAATAAAAAAATGGAATGAGATGGCTGTTGATGTGGCACAACTTAAGCACAACAGTATTAAATTCTATGCTTCAGCTTTTAGTAATATATAGATTTACAAAAACCATTTTCAAATTGCAAGACAAATTAAAAGAAAATTGGAATGACATGGCTGCTGACATGGTGCAACCTGAGCTCAGTAGTATTAAACGCCATGTTTCAGCTTTTAGATATATATAGATTTGTCATGTCCATGTCCCTATATAGTGTTTAAGCTCCATTGGTCATTGCTACTACTCTAAGATATATGTAACTGAAAGTGCTTTATATATCTACTTCATTTTTCCATGTAAAATAGGAAGTTTTGAAGATGAATATGAAAGTGAAGCCACAATCTTCTTCAATATTTGCTTATGGTTACTGTCTCTTGTTCTTCATCCTAGTATCATTTGACATCTCAAACGCCTAAATTGCAACCACAGACCCTTCTAAAGGTACTACTCTCTCTCTCTCTCTCTGTATATTTTAGTGTGGGTTTCTAAAATTAAAAAAAAAAAAAACTTTTTAATGTGGGTTTAAATATATATATATATATATATTCGGCCAATTAAAAAAATAATGAAAGAGAAAAGTTTAAATGTGAAGTTTGTTTATGAATAAGTGGGTTAGTGGGAGTGTAATCCTATTTTGTAGGCAATGTTTTAGTGGGAGTTAAAGATGTATTTTTACTTTATTGTACTTTAGTTCTGTCTCTACTTAAACCTAGGGAAATAGGGGTATTTTGGAAAAATAAAAATAAAAATCTGGTCCATACAGGGGAAGCCCCTTAAATAATAGTACAAATAAGTTAGTAATACAACAAATTATCACAATTATTGAGGTGTTAATTCCCTGTAGGTCAAAATAAAATATAATAATGGAACCAACTATTACTAAAAATAAAGGTATTGTAAAAAAAAAGAAAAAAAAAGATGATACATCAACAACATTTTTCACAACACTTTCTATATATAAAAAGGGTGAATGGGAAGAGTTACAGTAGCTTTACTACAGTAATTTTGGTTTGTTTAATTTTTACTGTTTGTAAAGCTACAGTAGATTTGCTATATTATTTTTGGTTTGTCCAACTTGCACTGTTTCACACCATAATAAAATATTAACACAACAAATTGGCATAATATTTTCATAATTTTTGAGGTACTAATTCTTTATGGATCAAATATGGTAATAAAATATCATACTAGAACCTACCACAACTAAAAATAAAGGTATTGTGAAAAAAGAAGTGCTATATCCACAATATTTTTCATAACAAATCATAGGTGGTAAATTTTTATTAATTCTAATTTAAACTTACCAATGAAACTACCTTTTTGCTCACCAATAACAACATACAACAACTTATTACTTATGATTTATTGTGAAAATGTCATGGACATATCATTTCTTTTGTGAAAATGTTAAGACATCTTGTTGTCGTCACAATATTTTCAAAACTACTGAGCTGTCAATTCTTTACAAGTCAAAATAAAATATAACAAAATTATAAAAGTTTTATGAAAATTTTGTGTCATTTTGTTGTTTTTTTAGAAAATTTTTCTTTGTTGAGTTAAAATTCACCGTTTCACATACAATTTTTTTTGGTTGACTTTTTGTATTTTTTTTTTCTTTATGCATCATTTTAAGTAAAAACACATAGTTTTACACACACACACAAAACAAAACAAAAAAAAAAAAAAAAAAAAAAAAAAAAAACAAACAAAACAAAACAAAACAAAACTTAAGATAAAAACACTTTTCATCCTTCATTTGGAATAGTTTACAATTCCTCCTTAAACTTTAAAATCAAGCAATTTTTCTCTTATATATTTTAGGAAATAGCAAATATATCATATTGTTATTCTCTCAATTTAAACTTAATGAAAGTTTATGATTCTTAAATATTTATTGTGTAATGTCTAAAATACTCCCACTAAATTTTAACATCCCAAAAATTTTCTTCACATATTTTGAGTTTTAGATAGTAGTGATTCTTGGAAAGTTGGAATGATGATATAAAGTATTTTATTTGTTATCTAAAAAATATTGATTTTCTAGGTTTAAATTTTTGAAACTTATAATTTATCTAATGAAAAATTCGATGACACATGCCTTTTGTTATCTTTTTAACATATATTTTTTCTTTCTTAGCAAAACTTAGTTGTTTATTGTTGAAAGATGGTGATATTCGTTACCATTCTTAGAAGTTCTTAGTGAGTGGATATATTGCTTTTAGCAAATAGGTACTAAAAAAACTATTATAGTAAAATAGATATTTATATGTTAAATAGCTACTTATCTTTGTGGTTGATCAAAATTCTTATTCGAATGAAATTAACTTTTTTATGACATAATTATCAAAATTCTTAAAATTAATGTCTCTTTTGATTAATGTAAATCTCTATGTACTTTGAAAATCAAATGATTTATATATTTGTTTTGTAATATAAATAAAATTTAAAATTAACCTTAATCACTACTCTCTTTTCATGACAAGCACGTGTTGCCCTAACTAGTATATATATATATATTATTTATTTATTTATTTATGTTAATTATTGTTGCATACATACAACTAGTTGTACACTAAGGTGCATGTACACTTCATTTAGGAGTGTCGTATCCATGTTATACCCGTGTCATGTTGGTGTCGTACCTACCATTTCATGTTATAATTTTTCAAAAATTACTCATGTTGCTGTGTCGTACCCATACCTGTATCTGTACCATTGTTCATTTCCCTACATCCTAGGTTGTACACAAATTGTAAAGGAAAATGTTAACAAATCCCCTTAGGGTATTGATTTAGAGACTATTTTTAGAAACATTTCATTGGAAAATAATAAAACAATTAATCTTTTTGACAGTTTTTTATATTTTTCATGAAAGTGATGTTAAAACTTTTCTAATATGGTTTGTTAACCATTACATAAAAACTCCCGTTAATATGACCCAATTATAAAAACTATGTTTTCAAAATTTTTAATTATAACTAAGAATGATGAAAACACAACATAGGTATGTAATCCATACACACAATGGTTATCACTATTCCTTGGTTTTGTTTTGGGTTCACTGCTTGACATGTAGCCAATAGTTCCAAGTTGAACAATAAATTTCAATAGTTACTAACTCGTGCGATGCAAGAGAAAATTATTGGAAAATAAATTTAATCCGTCTTTTTGTTCTATTAAATTTAATCTTTCTTTTATTCTTTTAAAATAGGAGTTTAGTTCTAATGATAAAAAGCAATAATCGTGTAACAGATGCAATAGATTAACATTTTATTGAAACAATAAAAAAAGGATATAACATCATTTTGAATAGTAAATCTATAGTTTTATGACATCTTACACTTTTTTTTTTCTTCTTAATGGCATAACGTGTTAGGATCACAAAAGAGTATGTGTAAAATCTAACTGTGAAAAGTTGTTCTTAAGGGGTCAGAAATGCATTAATTTTGTTAAATAAAAGCATAATTTTGTTAATACTTACGCACTTTTGTTTCAATGGCCAATTAACTTTTTACAAAATTGACCAAAATGACATTTTACACCGATCAAAGTTTGCATCAAATTTTTCAACAACAACAGTAATAATAATAATAATAATAAAGTAAAGAATAATTTAAACAATTATTCTACATGAACTTTTCATTGAAGAGCCAATTTAGATTAAACTTCCACCGAAAGCGCGCAACAAACCATTTCCCAATTTTCAATTTCATTATTAGTTGTCTCAACTTCATATTGCTACTATACTAAACACCTGTTTAGATGCGTACTTAGAAGTGTAGCATCCCATAAATACCTCTTGCCTAATTGACATTAAGCCAGAAAAGCAAATAGCAGCAAAAAAATGCAACTACTTCACAATCTTGGCTTTAGTGTTCTTGGAACCAAATCCTTACTAAACATCTGATTTTGTATATCAAATTGTTGCACACTCTAAATGCTTTTATTAATCTGTTAACAATTTCCACAATTACTACAACAGGCCATTGAAAAAAAATTATATAGTAATAGTAACTAATAATGCTAGGTCTATCTTTATCTTAAAGTTAAGATAGTGATATTTAAGGGAACATTTCAACTTAATGGGGTGCACGCAAAATGCAAATCAAACTAAACTATTAGGATAAACCACTACTATAAAAAAAAAAATGCAGGTCCTCCCATTCCTTCTTACAAGCCAATAGTAGCTGCAAGAGTTATCATGATTGCTTAATTCCATGAGAGTATTCCACCAGATGGTCTTGACCTAAGCATCCTCCTTCTATATCCCATCCCTTGCATGTTAAAATTTTTAAGAATGAAAATTGTCAATCGGTGGTTTCAAGCAAAAGTTACATTTGTACAAAATATAAGCAGCCTAACTCATTTGCTTGAGGAAAGAAAGACCAACACCTCAATAAAAAATTCCTGACTACAAGTAGGCAATTACTTCAATTTAGCTGAAAAAAAGAAAAAAAGAAAAAGAAAATGCAAAGTTTACAACACTTCCCAAACCTAAAGGAAATTAAAAGAATGAAAGAAAATGTTCATCAAAGGACCATTATCAGTATTTTATATATATATATATATATAAAGTGCCCAAAAGGACTACAAAAAAACAAATCAATTAAAAAGTAACAATATACACACAAAAAAAGAGCCTCATGTGAGGATTATGCTACTCTTTAAATATATATATATATATATTTTAACTTTAAATCTCACTTATCAAAAAGTAGAAGTTTTTTTTTAATCTCTCACCATTTTGTGAGTACCATTATCAATTGGAAATAACTAGAGCTTCAGCTTCATAGTAGTATATTGTTCTCAACAAAATTATTTTGCAAAAAGGAAGGCAAAGGAGGTAGAACTTTCCCAACAAAATTAGAATCTTTTTGGTCTGGAATTTAGATTGGAAACAAATCATGCCATCAAAAACTTTAGATGTCTAGAATTTATATCCTTTTAGGAATAGAGAAAGAAAAAAATAGGCACCCTCCTAGAGCATCTAGGTCATGTTCAACCTCTTTATCCATAACTACTTGCTACAATTGCTCAGTTGCATTGAAAACCAAAGAAAACCCAACAAATGCATCTTTTTTGCATTTATTATATGTATATGATGAGATGACACCAGCTAATATCCATTTTAATGACCTTTATGAAATATTAACATTGTGAATTTGTGATGCTGCAGACAGATGGTTAGTCACTATGGTTCTTTTGTCAATCATAGTAATAGGGTGCTAAGTAAACTGCTTAGCCCGTCAGGGGTGAAAAGCCCTTGAAGTAAGCGTCTCTTATGAGTGAAAAGTATATGCAGCCAATTACAACAATTTAACCCAAAAGAGCAAGTTGTTGATGTAGTTTTTTGATAAAATGGTTTGAGAATGATCTTTAAGAGAGACAAACCACAAGTGCAATATAGACCACTCCAATAAGAGCAATTGATGAATTTTGAATGTTCCCTAAATCCTAAATTAGACCTTGTTTTTGTGCAAGTATGCCAACATTCCAAGTCTTGCAGCAACTAAGTTAATGAATGAACGTCATGCACTAGGAGTCACTCTAGACAACCTTAAAAGCTATTATAAATCCAGATATGATGCTGTTAGAAAGCACAAACCAAGTGCTTAATGATCCTTTCAAACCAGTTGGGAAATGCTAATCCAAACGAGCTACTCTCATTTGCTGGAAACTTCAATCATGTAGTCATTGACATGCATTACTACAATCTCTATTCGGAGGAGTTTAGCAATATGAATGTACAACAAAACGTCTAGTACGTTAAAAATCAGCGAGCTTCAGCACTAAAAACTATGACAACTTCCAAAGCTCCCCTTAGTTTCGTAAACCAATCTTATGTAGCAATGGTAGCCACTGCTGTTGTCTGGTATATATCTTTTCTTTTTGGATAGAACCTAAGACCAAGACCACTTTTAAATTAGACCCAAATTCACTGAACCCACAATTCATTCTCAATGATAAATTTCAAGTTTGCAAAGAATATCCCAAACTCTAATCTCAATGCACAAACCCACCATGAAATAAATTCTTAAAAAAATCAAACCTTCTTCTCAATATCCCTTAAACTTTCAAATACATAATCTCAAAGAACATTGTGATTCAATTCATCTCCTTTCTACTATATAAACCTATCCCATTTGCAAAACCTGAAATTGTCTTCAAAAGTTAAATACCAAAACTTTAAGACCAAGTTCAAGTTCAATACCAATACCACCACCAATAGTCTACTAAATCAATAAAAATATCTAACATATGACCTCATATTCACAGATCCACCTCTAAATCAAACCCAAATCCACTATTCAAAAGAAACCAATACCAAACTTTAATCTCAATGCACAAACCCACCACAAATGAATCATAAAAAATTCAAACCCAAAGTTCAATTGCCCCTAAAAGTTTAAATATACAATCTCAAAGTCTATTGTGGTTCCATCTTGGTTCAAATTAGAACCTATAAATTCCAAATGGAAACCAAAAAGAATCAGAATTTAAAATTCCTTATGAATTTTTAATTTATATCTAGAAGAGAAACTATACCCTAAAATCAAGTTTCTAAGTGGTAGCCACATGAACCCAAATAGTAATTCACAAAATTAAATCCAAAAATCTAACAAAAGTTGCATTAACAATACCCAACAACAGTATTAGCAAAAACCAAACAAAAGTAGCACTAACAATACCCAACAACAATATTAGCAAAAGTTGGGAAAGAATATTTCTCTTTTTATTTAATAGAAAGAATTATTCCTAATAGGTAGAAAACAAATGCAGAAGTAAATTTTTTTTAAAAAAATTACAGAAATTGTTAACAAACCTGTATTTGATGCAGTTAAGCATGCAGCTCTTTATCCAGAAAACAGAGTAGGACCTGCCAAAAAGTTTTTTATTTATTTTTATTTTTTATGTCACTCTATACCATAAATGCAAATATAACTAAATTTTATCTTTTAAAAATCCATGAAAACAGAAGTTTGTCACTTTTAGAATATGAAAAATGTTTTGTTTGAACCAAGTTCTTTCGCAACTTCTCAAAAAAAAAAAATGTTCTTTCTCAACTGCCATATATGCAAGAAGAGCAAACACACAATAAGGCAATGCAACTAAACCCCCAAATACCAGGCATGTACAAATTAAAAATATGTACACCTTATTTCAACCCCATTACAACTTTATTCTCCTTGATTATATCATGTTCCAAATTCAAATGCAGCAATGAAATCATAAACTAAAGCAATAATATAGCACAGGACCAAACTCAATTGGTAGTGGAGGTTAATGAGAATTTACTGTGTTGCATAAGTAGAGAAGATTATATTTCAATAACAAAATTTTATTCAGAAATTGAGCCCTAAATCTGAAAAAGGAAAACCCAAGATTCAGAGAGAAGAGAAAAAAGTTAATCTAAATCAAATTATTCACTGGGGAATTTAAACAAACACACATGACAAACACAAAGATGTCAATAACAATGAACCAAGAAAAGAAGAGGTTTCGGTGGACTAAGGGGCCATAAGCATAGACTTGTAGCAGGCACCGTTCAAGTCACTGCTACAAGCATGGTGTAATTTGGAAATTGTCTAAATTAAAACATGCAATGGTAAAACAACATAATAAAAACATGATAGAAGTTGCACTATTTTTTTTTTTAAACAATGCAATACAATAGCGGTAAGGGGAGGAAAAAGGAAATTTAGCCACCAAAACCACGCAGACAAAAAAGATTAAAAAAGAGAATCCCAAGCACTACAACTGAAAGGGGAAGCGTCTTTTGTGAGGTAAAAGGCAAGGAAGACGTTTGTAGAAATTGTTTTGGAGTTGTCGACGGGAAATAATTTTTAGAGAGAGAGACAGAGAGAGAGAGAGACAGAGAGAGAGAGAGAAGTATAGAAGTGAAAAGTGACTGAGAAAGGTTTTCTAATCTTTTGTAACTGCCAACTCACTTAGTGCCTACTCAAGACAAAATAGTGTGTCTCTAATTTATATAGGCAAATTGAACACAAATGTTTTTTTAAATTTCACTGAAACGGTTTATTTAATTAGTCAATCAAACAGATACCATTTTTGTTTTTTTTTTTTTTTTAAAACTTAATCGTGTCATTAAATTATCAAGCCATGTGGCACAATGAGAAGAGGTCAACAAAAAGTCAAACGTTTCGGCAATTAGTTATTACTAGTGTTTAACCCGCGCAATGCGCGAGATCATTTTATGAGTTAGAAAAGAATCAACTTAATATGTTATACTCAATGTGATGGTAAAATATGGAAGGAGGTGGATAGTTAGTTGTTTAGATAATGATGCTAACGTGCAGGTGTTCTTCTAAAAGACAGACATAACCTGGCATCAACACATAATCTAGAAAAAAATGTTAATTGAAATCTCATAAGTTATAACTGATTGGTTCAAGGTTTTTTTAAAGGTTGTGGGTTCGAGAGAATATAGTTGTTGAAGTATGAAATAAATAGGAGAGAAACTTGGCTAATAAAATCAATTTATAAAAGATTTTCCTCTTGTATTAAAAGTTGTCCTAACAACATTTATTTGAAACTTAATCTCTTCCCTTGGTATCTCTACCACATAGGACTAAAAATTCTTAAGTTAGGTAGCATTCATTATTCCTAGAACTGGTCTAATATTTTCCAACAGCTTCACTTTCAGTCATCACAATCCAAAATTTGGTGGTATTTACAGAGGAGCTTGACAAATTACATTGAATTAAAATAGACATGTCTTTTCACAATTAGTTTGAGCCAAACAAACTAACCTTTAATGCAATATAATCACAATCATGTTGAAATAGTCTTTGAAGGCAAGAGTTATGAAATAAAACTTGAACATAATTAAATCAATGGCTAAACTCGTATTCACCACCAACACCACTGCAATTTTTTTTTGCATAGTTGAATCCAAATGTTCAAAGGTTCTACACATTCATATTGTCACATTTTTAACCCATGGTACTAACAAAAACAGAAAATACTAGACATAGAATTTCATAGATTTAAAAGATCACAAAAATAATACATATAGAATTTCAAAGACTTGATAAAGTGTGTTATCCTTTGGATTAATACATATAGGTTGAAACAAAGACACATTTTTAACCCCAACCAACATTTCTTGTGATTTGTGACAACTGTATAACTACCACTTGCCATTTGTCAATATTTATCTATAAGCTGATTTGGCTGAAAATACAAAACCATAATATTAGTTAGAATACCACAAAGATGTAATATTAGCCCAACAAAGATGTAATGGTTTATAGGATATTAGCACTATGATTTAAGTCATTGGTGTTTCAGATACAATCTGATAGTAAAAACATAAAATAAACTTAGAACAAACAATTTATCAATAGAAATCTACCAAGAAAGCCACTAAATATGTTTTTCTTTTTAGCGAGTAACTAAAATATAATATAGGTTCAGCTAATGACAAAATTCCTTGTAATCTTTAAAATATCATATGTTGAAGTAATATCAAGACACATAAAACACTTCCAAGACTTATAAATGTGATTCAAACTCAAGATGATTTTTGCAATTTCTATGACACCTATAACAACTATTATTTTGTCTACCCTTTAATTTTTCATTTTCATTTTCTTTCTTTGACTTTCCTTTATTTGTTTATTTTTATTTTTTTTTCATCTTTTGATTTTGGCAATTTTTGACTTTATTAATAATCAAAGACATGAAATTTGTGACCTAGGAATAAAATCATATAACCAATTGCTGCACAAAAATGAAATTGGCAACATCATCTTCATCTGACACATATATTAGGTAACTTTAATACAATGCTTTATTATGTTAATAATGAAAATCTATACAATGCTAACAAAAGAATTATAAAAAAGATATACAAAGATGGAGATAATTTAGTAGAAAACAAACTCGAAAGAGAAAGGACTTAAAGCAATATCACAATCAGAGTAAACCTTTTCCTTTCATTTTGCTATGAGTTTTCAAGAAAAACTCATAGAAATATGTAGGTTAACATTGGGATTAAGGCCAAAATCTAACTCTAACATTGGTCCCATAGGCCATGAATTCAATCATGCAGGCCATACTTTGTAATTATTGAATCAGCACATATAGCTGATTAGTACATACTTTCAGATCAACCCTCACATGCCCCAATTATACAAATATAAATAACCATATATCTTAGGCAATTAACTTAACTGGACCTCGAGGCAGCTTGTACAAAACTTGAACATAAGTCCATTATTAGGACCTAACAGTTGCATCCACTGCAGAAATGCCTATGTTGGATAAGTTTGATTGGATCAATTTCAAGCTTAGTTTTTCTTCCAATTAAACAATAACAATCTATTATTAATCCAATAAGTAAGCATTTCATGCACATACTAATTTGATTTCAAAAAGAGTTGTAGAGAATTACTACAATAAGTAAACCATTTAGCAAAATATTCCACATAATATAATCTTTTCAAGGCAGGCATTTTATCAAACACACATCATGCACTATTGTTGCAACCATTGCTGCATATAATCTTATCAAAGAACTACCTACAAATAAATTCAACTCAAAACCCAGCAACTAAATCCTTTGGTAGACTAAGTTCTCCAAATTGCAACTGCCAGTGCTTCAAATGAAATTGTTGAGGCTGAAAGTATATAGAACACATACAGTACATTAAAACACACACATACACGAAGGAGAAAAATCTCATAGATCATTTAATCTAAAAATAAGATGTCAAAAGCTCAAACATGTAAAAGCAGCAAAAGAAACATCACAAATTTATGCATAAAGCCATGCCTATATGACTTTTAAATAATCCAAATGCAGCAACACATATACATCTCATAAAGAAAAAATAACATATTTAGGGGAAAAAAGATCATATTTAATGCACAAATTTAAAAATAAAGATGAAAACTTACTGTTAACGGTCCTGGCAAGTCAGTGGTGGGAAGGTACACGTGGGCAGGAAGCTGGCTTGATAGAGGGGCTGACCTACATATTTCTCTCTCCCTCTCTCTTTATTTATCTCATTTTTCTATGTTTAAAGTTTATTAACGGTTATGGGCTCTCTTTTTAAGTTTTTTTATTTTTTTAATAAAGTGTGGATCGGTGGGTTTTAATGATTAGGAGTGTAGATATTGAAAAATTCAGGTGCTAAGGAAAAGAAATTGTGGTAAATTATAGACAACAGAAATTGTATTTGGAGAAGGAAAAATATTGGAACAGGATAATTAACAATGTTATGCTTAAACTTAGGTATATGGTGTTGCAAAGCAGTAAATGATTTGATTAATGGTTTTATATTGACTATTTATATATAAATTTTAAGCAACAGGAACTTTTAAAAAAAAAAATTTACAAAAATTGTTAACAAACCTTGAGTTGATGCAGTTAAGTATGCAGCTCTTTATCCAAAAATGAAAGTAGAACCTGCAAAAGAAGTATTTTTTTTTAGTTTTTTAATTAAAATAATTTGTAAAAACAGGATAACGAAGATCAATAATAGTGCAGTAAATGACCACCTAAATCAAGTTAATACCTTCTCACAAAAACAGCAGCAAGAGAATTAACTCCTACATCCTTTGCAATCTTTAATAGTCGGAAACTGATTCATATGCTCGGGTGCATTATAGAGGTATGGAACTACAGAGATTGCAATCTTTAGGAGGCAGCAAACAAATGTGCAAGATCTAGAAGACAGCATCTAAAACAGGTCATTCTAAGCTTTAGTAGTTGGAAACATATTCATATGCTCAGGTGTAGGATAAAGAAGGCAGAAAGTGACATGGGGGATTCGTTCTTTCTTATAGAAATGGGGATTTGTAAAAGTTTTCTTTCATGGTGACTCCTTGAAGGCTTTTAAGGCATCAGCAAGACTTCTAAAGCCAATTTGAGCACAAAAATTGTAAGACTTATGAAGTAAAATGTAATCTAATGTAAATATTATCGTAGACTTAGAGATTCATAAATAAAAGGGACAAAGGAGTAAAGGAGGAAAGAAAGGCCAAACTAAATACCGAGTCTAGAGGCCGACTATTAAGGAATCATAGAGAGAGAGAGAGAGAGAGAGAGAGAGAGAGAGAGAGAGAGAGAGGTAAGGGGGTGTATTCTGCTGCATTTAGAGTCAGTGATTCAGTGTTATTCTATTTTATTTTTGCTTGAATTATTTGAACAATTACCTCCAAAAAAAATCTTTAGTTTTGTCTCTTCCTCATTTAAAATATATAAAAAAAAAAAAAAAAAAAAAAAACTTACGTTGTAGACTTGGTGTTGATAATGGAAGGAAACTCATTTCTAACTCTCTCTCTCTCTCTCTCTCTCTCTCTCTCTCTCTCTCTCTCTCTCTCTCTCTCTCTCTCTCTCTCTCTCTCTCTCT
>NW_027069752.1:468896-474086 GCF_002906115.3 Quercus suber | reverse complement strand
AATGGGCTGTCAAGTAGGAGGATCCAAGAGGCTGATTCATTTCCAATTTTGATACCTCCACTCTTCACCTCCCCCTTGCGCACGTATCTAGCCCAATATCTGAGTCAATACATTTTAGCCCATTAATCACCACAATTAAAAAGAATAAAAAAGTCTCTCTCCTTTTCAATGTGGGATTAAACATTTACACTAACTCCTCATCTCCCATATTTACTCCCACATCTTTACATTTATGTTATTACATTTATTCATTTTATTTATTTAATATTAAAAATGCTCCAACAGGTTTTGATGATGGAAAGTTCTAGTGTATAGTGTACTAAATTGCTACTTATGTTGTTGACATAGAATGCCTAAATACACATTAGAAAAAAATGCAATGACCAATGGCAAATAAAACCAAGAGGCACAAACCATGGAGTGGATATAAACTGATGCAAGAGTAAGTTAATCATTTTGTCAAACGCATGGTGTGCACAAAATTTCAATGTCTAAGATATTATCGATTGTTATTATATATAAAAAGAATTAAAACAGAAATACACAACTTATTGGCACATTGAACAGTTCCTACAACGCAACATGTCTAACATTTGTTTGATTTGGCACCTCCCAAAAGCAAGGGAAAGTTTTCATATCACCAAAGCAAACATGGTATAATCTGGAAAATTGTCTAAATCAAAACATACAATGGTAAAATTATATCTCTATCAAATTAGTGGAAGGAAATAAAAAAACGGCAAGTATTGCAATATTGGGTTTTTACTTTTTTTTAACAATGCAATACAGTAGCGTGACTATGTGAACATCAAGGGTGGAAGGAAAAAGAAATTGAGCTACCCAAATTACACAAACAAATTTTCACTCAGAAGGAGAAGAAGATTAAGAAATAAAATCCAAAGCACTACAACTGAAAGGGGAAAATGAAAGAAATCAGTTTTACTGGTTTCGCTGGCTGACCAGTGGCAGCAGGCTAGTGAAGGCAGGCCTCTATTCTTTCTCTTCAAGTGTCGTTGGGTTTCTTATCACAGAGGAAAAAGAGCATAATAGAAAAAGGGGAGAATTGAAGAGAAGAAACAATATATAAGAAGGTAGATATAGTGGTTACATACTGAACCGGCGTGGGTTTTTAAAAGTTAAAAGTACATTTTTGGTGAACATGTGTGACGATAACAATGAAATCAAATTTAACCCAAACATCTAAATCAATATCAATCCAAGTATATAACCAAATCCATAAATTTTAATAATAAAAAAAATAAAAAAATAAAAAATAAAAATAAAAACACTATACCATGGGGTCACAGGAGTCTGATAGTGGTGGGAGATCGGACTTTACTTTGGCAGGCATACGGCCAGTGAACTCCCCCTCTCTATCCTTTTTTTTTTTTTTTTTTTTTTTTTGGTTGTGCCATTTAGTTCACAACAGAGATCATTACACAGAACCATACCCTNAAAAAAAAAAAAAAAATCAAAACAAAACAAAATATGAAACTGAAATTCATGAAAGCATAGGAACAAAACCTAGAAACTGAAAATTCCTAATAACAATTCAGTTAGAATTTGATACAAAACCCATAAATAGAAATTCCTAATAATAATTCAGTTTGAATTTGATCTTCTAGGTTGTTTCCCTGATTTCAACGAAATCCCTAAATTGACAGCAAACACAATTAAAGACAATAGGGTAAGAGATTATTTAAAAATTACCGAGAAAGAATGGTCTGATATCAAGAGTTCCTGGGAAAGGTTTTTTTCGTGCTTATGTTGAAGGCCGCTTCATCTTCCTTCCTCCTTATTTCGGGAAAAAAATAGAATGGAAAACGTCTCTGAATTCTGATCTTAGATTTAGCGGAAACTAAGAAAGGTATCTAAGATCAGAATTTGAGAGACAGTGTCTGCAAAATCTTGTTTTGAAACTTTTTGATTTCTTATGCCCAATCGATGTAGTCTTTACCGTTCTGCCTCTTTCTGTTTCTTTCTCGTGTCCCAGTCCTCATCGCATCTCTCGCGCTCTCTCTATTTCTATCTCTCTGTGTGCATAGTTTTGTAACCGGTTCATTTTTTTTATTTATAAGGAGGCTTTTAAACGGGGTTTTAGCATTTCCAAACAACATAATGTATCGCCTTTAAAATTGCTTACGTGTCAGCACCTCGTTGAAAGGCTTCGTCTATTATATATACTAGTGTTTAACCCGCGCGATGCGCAGGATCATTTAAAATCTCTTAAATATAAGAGAGATTTGACTAATAAAATCAATTTTAAAAGAAAAAAATTGCTGCAAAGAGTGTAAGGTACGTTAGTTATCAATTTGTTTGTTTAATTAAGCCAAAAAAATTCCATAATTCCATTTACCAAGAAATTATTATTATTATTATACATTTTAAAGACTCTTTCTCATCACAATCCAAACTTTGGAAATGGCAGATTTTGAAGATCCGGCTAGATGCATTTTGCCAGCAGTAAAACTGTACCTAACTGATTTAAAAGGTGAATTCAATGTTGAGCAAGTAATTTGCATATCAAGAATGTTCAGCAAGGACTATATCATAAATAGCACATTCTATTCGTAAATAATCTGCATATCAAATCATAAACTGATTAGAGATACAAAACATAGAATACAAAACATTGGTGATTAGAGATAGATGATTAGAGATGGCATCACAAATATGACTCTAACAGCCATATACAAAAGAAAAGCCAATAGGAAATAACAAAACACTATTCTAAAAGAGAACCAAGTAAAAGCATTGTTAAATATTAAGTAAATATTAAGTAAGTATATGTATATAGGCAAAGATTCCCTTAAGAAAAAATTATTACAGCCCAACACAAAAAATCTTAAAAGAAAGCTATGACCTATTTAAAAAATCAACCCTTAATGGACACAAAGAAGAAGCTTCATCTTAACAGGGTTTGACCTTACAAATTGAATCAGTAATTATTATTGAAGTATAATAAATGGTCTTATTAGTGAGAGGACTATTTGTAGCATTAAGTAGTTGGATGTAAAATTTATTATTGGAAGCAGGGAGAGGTTTTATTTTGACATTTTTACTTTTACCAATTGCCTATCCCTACAAACGTAGATCACCTAATGACTTAGATTGTCCCTAATGACAGTAAAAACAGTAAATAATCAAAGATTATAATCTGAGGTCAAAACTTTGAAAGAGAGAGAATAAACATCCGGATTTTAATTCAAATTCAAATATCAAAAAAAAGCAGTGAGGATGTGAAATAAGTAGAAGGGAGAATTGGCTGAAGAAATTAATTTGTAAAGACAGAAGCTGGCTAAAACATGCAAATCAAAGCCAATTAAAACAGGATTAATATAAATGAACAAAATGTAATACTAAGTATGAGTAAGTAAAAAGAAAATCAGCATTCAAGTAAACTGTTTTAAACTGTTAAATGGTTTTATCTTTCAATTATCTTGTCAATGCTCCTTTTAAATGAAGAGTTTGGCCTGTTTTTTCAATAATCAGCATATGTAGAGGTTGATTTGATTTATAGATGGCCTTTCATGATTCTAGGATTCTGCCATTCTTGTCCATGCCGTAAGCATTAATATTCATAACAAATTAGTAAATAATAGAATACTGAAATTGTTTTTCCATGAAATCAAAAGACCAAAACCAACAAAAACCAAACAAAGAATAAATGCTGTAAAGGCCACAAACCAAATATAAAACCTGGTTTGAAACTGAAATTAATGATTACATAATCATCACTAATAGAAATTCAAATCCTTCAAAACCAACACAATGTAATCATTGAGCTACACCGCATAGCAAAATTGTACTAAAACAAATAAGCCAATTTAATTGCAAAGTCAAGCAAACATAATAATCAAGATCCACGGACTAATGTGAAACATTAATCGAAGACAATTAGTGAATTAATGGATCAATAGAAGTACGCAGAATATTGTTGTTCTTCAGTCATTCAGGTGGAACCAAGAATTAAAGACATTTGCATAATATTTAATTGGCTTTAAAAATAAAAAGATTTTTCCTAAAGATTAACCAACTAATTGAAACATTAATGTGCACACCACATAACAATATTTAAAAAATAAATGGCAAACATGTTTTTCACTACATATATTCAAAGGCAAAACCCCATAACGCCACTCACAATGAAATTGGATTATGATAAATCAAGAAGAAAGCATCAAATGCAGGCCACTATGTAAAAATGGTGGAGGTACCAAATGCAGGTCACTAAAAGCATAGAATTTAAAAAAGCTAATGACAATTTTACAATTCAGTAAAATACAAAATAAGAATTCATTGAATTTTAAAAAAATGAACAAAAAAACAGATTAAAATATGCAATTCAGAACCTAATCAAAACCAATCATTGTAATATGGTTTGAGTTGCAAAAAGTATGAAAAATTGATTTAGTTTTTAACAATCTACTGGCTATTTCCCATATGATGTTGGCAAAATATTTGGCTTCCATTAGCCAAGGATATATAAAATAAATACTTGAAGCAAAATTAACCTGTAACAGTAACACTATTTGGCACAAACTTGAACTGGAAAGTTTGTTTTCGTTGTATACATACAAATTACAAACACAAAACCCATCAATTTTCCCTTCTTTCTTAATTAATGTCAATCATTAAACCTGGGCGTAAATCTGATTAGCTTTGGCCACAACCAATCAGTACAGACTCAAAAGTACTAATAAATTCTCAACCAATTTTGTATGATAATGCTTTTACCGTCAAATTTTTTGTAAATAAAACATAATAGTTCAACGTCATATGACCAGCGAATTTTATGAATAAGTAAAGCTTTAACCTAATTCCATGAACTTACAGATAAATATAGTCGCTATTATACTAACAAAATAGCAATTAAACAATTAGGAAATAAATACATCAAAACATTAAAACAAAGCCATAAATTTTGCAAATGAAGAAGAATCCAACAAATGTAGACAATATTTATACATTTTGATGAAGATAGATTCAGCTCTTACAAAAGCTGATCTTGAACATTGAACAAACAATTATAATTATGAAAACAAAGAAAGTATTTTAACAATAAATAAACAAAAGATAGGTGAACAAACAAAACAAAATTGACAGATACAGACTAATACAAATTAAAATCATACCTCATTTTAAATAAAACTTACCAATTTAAAGAAGTAGGATCACCCTCTCTCTCAA
>NW_027069752.1:465255-468827 GCF_002906115.3 Quercus suber | reverse complement strand
GGACTCAAACCTATGGGGAAACTAGATACTTACAGAAGAATGGAAGTGTTAGACAGAACCAAGGCATTGCATGGTCCTCGGACTCAAGCCTATGGGGAAACTAACTACTCGGCTATACCTCGGTGCTAGATAGAACCAAGGTATTGCATGGTCCAAGGACTCAAACTCATGAGGAAACTAGCTACTTACAGAAGAACCGAAGGGTTAAACTAACTATTTACAGAGGAATCGAAGCGTTAGCTAGAACCGAATTGTGACGCGATCCTCGGATTCATGCCTGAAGGATAGCTAATGGTCTCATGAGACCAAATCCAGAATGGAACCAAGGTATTGAGCAAAATATTAAAGTACGGCAAGAAAAAGGAAGCATCAATAATTAGAAGCAAAATAGTGAATATTCATTTCAAATAGAAAGTATATAGTTTCGTTAAAATGCCCCTGAGGCAAGAAGCAAAATAGAATGAAAAAGAACGCAAATAACAGTGTCCTATGCCATATGCCATTTCCCTCCAAGTCAGTAAGTAAATTGTCTTGAGGAGGCTTGTCAAAAGGCCTCAACTAACACCTAGGGACCTTGTCTTGGAGGGGTTACTTTAGAGGGCCCATCCATGGTAGGGGTAGTCGGAGGAACCGTGAGTGTGGCTGGGGAGCTAGCAGGAAGCCTTACCACCTCTTGGGGCACTTCTTGACCCTCGGTTCTAGCCCCCTCCAACGCTCTATGGGGCTCAGCCTCCTCAAAAGGTCCGTCAGCTGCAGATGTGTCCCCAACAGTTCCGTTATGACTTTCACTTGACGCTGGTAATGCAGACCCCTCCTCGGAAGCAACAGGAACAACCTCACAAATTGCGAAGGGGTAAAACACTCTCTCCGCCCTCCTAAGGTCAGACGAGACATCAACCCCCGCTTGGTTGAGGGCTTCATGCCAGGTCTCATAACAGAAGCGCCCGCACACTACAGGAATTTGAGCTTTGAGGGTGGTTTCAGTCTTGGCCACCCTCTCGGCAAAAGTCTCCTCTTCCGCCTGTCCTGCAGAGCGCTCGACGTCTATTCTTGCAAACATCGCCTCGTCTTTGGACCTCACAGCCTCGTCCCTGGCATACTCGGCAATACCCCTTGCGCTAACTACCTCGGCCAACTTTTTCTTCAGGTCGGCGATGTCCTCTTTGGCAGTTCATAAGTGGCCCTCGACATCCTGCCACCGCTTGGTCTGATCCTCAGCCTGCTTCGTAGCCGTGGTTAGGTCAGGGGCAACATTATCTCTAGCCTTTGTCATCTCCTCCAGATTTTCGACCGCCTCTTTTTTAGATCTGCCTCAGATCTCTTAAGGGTCCTCGTAGCCCCCAAGAGCTTGTCATGCTCTTGCGCTAAAGCGTTACCTCGGTAAAAGCCTCTTCGTCTAGCCTGAAAAGGGCCTAGACAGCCTGCCAACAAAAATAGGTACGCCGTAAAGAGAAGGGAGGTGCTAAGCAACAAAGTCCCAGTAAGATAAACAGTTATCAAGGGACCCACCATGCCTAGATATCTCTTAAGGTTAAGGGCAACCTCTGGCCCACTCTTGCTCCCAAGTTCAGCCATGTCGGCGGGAAGAAGAAGAGACTTCTCCAGGGCGTCGGCCACGAGGACCCATAGGTATCAAAACCCTCCTCCCTGTCCGAGGGAACGGGCAGCAGGATTTTGAGGGGCTATTGTGGGGCCCGTAGGCCTGGTAGCCTGGGCCTATCTTGCATTTGGCCCAAGGCCTATGCCGAGGAGGGACAATCGTCCGAGGCTGGTGTATGAAGACCTATGCCTTTCTGGACCCCACTGAGGACATCCCTGTCCTCGGCGTACCGAGGCCAATTTCAGTTGGGGGACAGGCCCAAAACAGGTTGTCACCTCCACACTAAATGCACTCATCTAACCCCCCTCTAGCCGCATTAATGGGGATGTAACCCCTTGACAGGGTAACATTGATCACGGTGAACCACTCGAGTACTGATAAGGCCTCTGATGGGACGGACGGTCAGTGAGAAGGCAAATGGATGATCAACAGAAGGAAGAATGAGAGAGGGGGAGAAGAACTATATAAGGAGGACGAGCAAAGCAGTTTAGGGGGAAGGAACCTCCTCGGACAAGTGCCGAGAAGCTACCCTTAGTTGTAAATTGGGCTCACTCCCCTTCAATGGTGAAAGATGGCTTGTGTTCCGTTGCTAGTCTGTTAGGGCCTAACCCTTCATCCCACTCTCTAGACATGTATTGTTAGGGAACCTTTCTAAACTGAGTCCCTACAATTCTCATAAGCAAATTTGGTTTCACTAATTAACAAAGCAAGGAATTTTCTTTTTTAGAAAAAACAAATCATGATAATTAAATATTTATAATTTTTTGGAGTGATGAAACTAAACATTATGATAATTAAATATTTATATATTTTTTTCAAGGCATTTTTAAGGGTAAATGGTGCCCTAACAAAGACTGACAACAGGAGTCCCAAAACTCCTGGCCACGGAAACTTCAACAATCTCTCTTTTGGAGAGGGAGAAGGGCAATTTCAATTGCAGGATAAAGGGAAGGACAATAAAACTCACTTCATACTTGAGGTTTGGCAGGTAAATTGAGTGTATTTTAAAATTAAAAATTTTTGGAATTTTTATTATGACCCTTACTTTATTGCCCCATGTATATTGTAAGGTTGAATTTAATCAACCATCTAATTGGCTTTATTCCGTGACCAATTTGCTTGTAATTTAGCACTTAGTAACCCTGTATTTAGGTGGGAAAATTGTAAGGGTAGTGTGTGAAAAGATGTGAAGAAAAACTCAAGAGTGTGCAAGAAATACAGAGTCTCACGACTAGGACTGCGGGTGGTTCGCGATGGCAAGCCGCGAAAGGCAGTCACGTGAGAGGCACACTGGGAAGCTGAAGGGTCGCGCCAGCTTCACGCTACGGACAAAAGTTCCAGTCTGGCCAGGCCGTTACATCGCGACTTGATTTCGGACTTGGCCAAGCCGAGATCAAGTCGCCAACTTGCCCTGTTTGGCAAAAACTGACGTTTTGCATTCCTTCTCACCCTACTATATATACACCTTATACCCATCATATTGAGAGAGCTTCAAGAGAATTTTGTGAGAGAACACCTAGAAAAATACAAGATTGATTCATCCCCAATCTTCATCTAAAGAGACTCTACAAATTCCTCTACTCTCTTCCTCTCCATTGTCATACCCTTGAGAGGTCATTTACCAAACCTTGTCTCACCACACCCACGTCTGTGAGAAGGTCCATTTGGTGCTTTGGGAAGCAGTTTGAAAGGAACCAATATACATTGGTTGATGCTATGGTCAAGTAGCGGAATCCGGAAGCTAGAGAAGAAATAGGTTCGGCGTAACCTCGTTGGAGCAAGAAGCTTGGAGGGCTTAGGTACTTGGGTAGATTAGGCTTGGAGGGTCTTCTGCTGTTCATGTATCCCAACTACATTTTTAGTGGATTATTTGACCGCTTGGAGGGCGGTGGAGAGGTTTTACCACAGGACTTGGTTTCCTCTTCGATAACACATCTGTGTGTTGTTCGTGTGTTTGCATCTTCTTTCCTTT
>NW_027069752.1:427577-458084 GCF_002906115.3 Quercus suber | reverse complement strand
GGTTTCCTCTTCGATAACACATTGTGTGTTGTCTGTGTGTTTGCATCTTCTTTCCCTTTACCTTTGCCTTATATTTACTGCTGTGGATGTGTTTATATTTGGCTTAGATTGTTCTATCAATTCAGTTATAAGCTTGTTATCATATTCCGCACATAAATTGTTTGATATAAAGCTTGAATTGGTATTTTTGTTATTTGGGGTCTAAACGTTCAAAGGTGTTTTATACCATTTTTTGAACTTTCATATATATTATATGAAATAAAACAAAAAATCAATTATACAAAGAATATTTTCTGGAGAATATTATGTAATTGCTTCATTAGAAGATTCTTAATAATAATGGGGTTTGCCTAGGATCAAATTTGCCATCATGAGAGTAATTCTAGGAGAATATTATGTGATTGCTTCCTTAGAAAGTTTTTATATAATAAAAATGATTAATGTGATGATGGTTGATTAGGATCAAACTTAATTATATAGTGAATCCTTTGATTTCTGCCAATAAAGCACATGCTACGACGGTCCACCTCATGCTCAAGTTTCAAGTAACTTCTTTGTACCTGTGTATATAATTATAGTTGGTATCTTCAGATTTCATTTCATAACTACTATTTGCTTAGTAAAATAAAAGAAGGAAAAGAAAGAAGTTTAATTTCACAATGAAGAACCAACCTTTCTTTGAGCTTGCAAGCTATCTACTTATTACTTTGAGTGAACCAATATCTAAAAGAATTTTATCAGGTTGATATTGTATTTGGCTTAATCTTTGATACTGTTCATTCTTTAAAATTTTTATAAATTTTTTTGATTTTGCTGTTTCTCCGTATTTAATTACCCAAAAAATATCAGGGTATTCCATGTTGTAGTAAATAGGACATGCCTGGCAATAATACTTATGATTTGGGGAGGCCATGTTGTTGCCTTGATAACACAAACTAAACATACAAATATTACTATTATTGTTGGTTTCTCAGTTTCTATTATATATATTCGCTATATTCTTGTGACAGTTGTGAGAACTTAGAGATTCAGCTGAATCAGTTGCTTTTCCAACTTTTAGGCTTGCCATTTTATACGCATTGTAATTTCTATGCAAATTTAACTTGTTACCGTAATACTACGAAAATGATAACAAAAAAGAAAAAGAAAATAAGTACAAAAACAAAGAAAATCTTCCAAACTATAGATTCAAAGATAGTTTTCAAATAAGAACAAAAAACAAAGAAATGATTTCTGTTACATATGTAGATTTTACATATTAAATAATCGTTTCAAGAAAAAAAAAAATGTATACTAAAAAAAATCATATGTTAACCCAAGCTAGACTAACATAGGGTTAACATACTTACTCTACAATAAGTTTAAGCATCTTGGACCATAATAATATTTATAACAGTACCTTCAAAAAAACATAGCCATTAATATTTAACAAATTCTGCTCAATCTCTATAACTAATCCCTCCATACTCAACTTTTAAAAAACTAGATATAGAAAATAATTATGAAGATAATGCTATTTTAATATAATGTTGTTTAGACTTGTTTGGAGCACTAACTAAATTTATTGGGCTTTTTGTACCAAACACATCCTAAATGCAGAGAAATTATAGAGTCTTTTGGTAAACAAGTGATATGGTCCACCATTCCACTAAAAAACTTCAACTTATTTAAAATTGCTGAGTCAGTAATTAATTTCTATTTAAAAATTTTTTTTAACTAATAATTTTAAACAGGTGAAAGTTTTTTAGTAGAATGGTGGACCACATCACTTGTCCACCATGTGGATCCTATAATTTCTCCTAAATGTGAGGCAAGATTTTGCACCAACATAATTAATAATACAATAGATAAAATTATGTAAATATCTCAATAATATGGGCCTCTTTGGTTTTATTTCCAGGAAACTTTTTTTTTTTTGAAAGAACGAAAAGAAAATTCTCCAAAATCCTATTTTTATTATTTTTCCTAAATTGATAAAAAAAAAATCAGTTATATATATATATATGTATGTACGTATGTATGTATAATTTTAAAACAAGTTTTTCCATAGTAATTCTTGGAAAAAAAAAATTTGAAAACACATTGGAAGTATGTTTTTTAATTTTTACAATGTTTTATGTTTTCAAGAATTCAAAAAAAAAAAAAAAAAATCTTTTAAACACCAAATGAGTTCTATGTTGCTCCTTGTTGTAGCACTAAAGAACATGAAATAGCCAAAGGCAAAAGGATGGGAAGGTTTTGTTTTCTATATTTAAATTTCTAGAGATGGGTGAGGCAAAAGTAATAACTTCTTTTTTTTTTGTTTGGTTATTCGAGTTTTTGTTTATTGTGACTGGTGAGTTTTCGGTTGCTAAACTATATATTCAAACTTGGTTTACATTCTCTTATTAAACAAGGTCAAAATTATTCAGTTATTTGATTAATCTGTTATTCATTGTTCATATATAGCAATAATCATGAATAAAATTTATTATTCCTTCATACATTTATTTTAATAATTAATAACTATGTTATAGTTTTTTTTTTTCTTTTATACAAAATAAAATTCTACTCTAGCCTAATCTAAATATATATGTGTATGAAATTCCCTCCTGGAGACTTGAACCCCGGCCCTTACCTCCCCCCTCCCACACCCCACAAACACTTATACTTGTAGAAAGACTATCGCATTAAGGGTGTGCGGTGGTATGTTATAGTTGAGAATATATAATATATTTGAGTTAATTAGATATAATAATTATAATGTATGGGCTTATAATAATTAATTAGATTCCCCAAACTTTATATTATTAAAAATTATACATAGTATTGATTAGGAAATATACTTTTTATATATTACTAATGAATTACAAAAAATAGTTTGATATCTTATGTATTTTATATAATTTTTAGAGAGAGAGAGAGAGAGAGAGTACAAGAACATTATTGAAAAAGAAAACTAGGGTAGTGTTGATTTGAATGGTTGAAAATCAAAATTTTTCTTTGTTTTTCAATATATTCAATTTCTAAAATGACATAAATTTTTTACTGAAAAGGTATAATGATTTTATCTAATTTTAAAGATAACATGACTTTCAATATATATTTTTTTTTCTTTGAAAAGAGATGTGAGAAAAATATAAGAAATCCAATTATTAATTATTTTTAATAAACTTGACATATTTAAAAATATCTTTTTTAGAAAAAAAAATCATCAATTATTAAAGAGAAAAAGATGCATGTATAAGTGTTAAAAAAATGCAAAAATACACTTTTGGTCCTTACATTTTGAGCTAATTCTCATTTTAGTCTTTATTTTAATTTTGCTATTATTCCAGTCTCTAAAAGCTGAAAATCAATTCTATTTTGATTCCTACCATCAACCTACTAACAGAAAACTCCTACATGGAAGATAGAGTGCATTGCTTGCTGACATGGCACTGACGTGACCATTAAAATATTATTAAAAAATTATTCGGCATTTTTTAAATGCCACGTTAGATTTATATTTATAAAAAATTAAAACAAAAAGCCAGATTCCTCAATTTTAATTTTAAATAAAAATAAATAAAAAACAATAAAAAATTTTAATTTTTTTCTTTTTAATGATTGAAGCTCTTTGAATTTATAATTTTTTTAAAATTAATTAAAATAATTTAATTTATTTTTTTATTCCTTTCTTTTTTTGAAAGAACATATTCATGTTCTTTGTATTTTTAATAAATTAATCATATTCATCTACTACCCCAGAACATGATTCATATTTTTAGTGAATTAATCCTTATTATCTTATCATTTTCTGTCTTTCTTCTACTTTCTTTATAACCAAACACATCAAAAAAAAAAAAAATTTAATTAAATGTCTTTCTTGTCTTTTCTTCCCTTGTAATCAATCTCCAACAAAGAACTAAAGCCAAACCCAGATCTCCAACAAAGCAACCAAACCCATAGACCTAACAACCAAACAGATCTCTAGTAAAGCAAACCTTAGCCTTCAAATCCATTAATTTTCTTGGCAAACAAACACACAAAAACCCAAATCGGTTGAATTGTTGATGAAGATTGAACAAAATACCATAGGAAAAACAAACAAAAACCCCCCAAATTACCACCACCGAATCAAAGAACATGAACATCAAACCCAAGAAAAAGAATATTAGGAACACAACACCACCACTAACTGGGCCACACTAACACAACACCACCACCAGCACAACACACCCACTAACATAGAACACCCGCAAAAACCCAGATTGAAGGTAGAGAGGAGACCAAACCCACTCAAATTTGTGACTTGATTAGAGAGACCAAAAGTGTAGAGATTTGTAGCCATGGAGCAATCCAGATTGAAGCTTTCGTCCATGGAGGGTGGAGAGAGAAAGAGAGAGTATGGTTAGTTTATGGTAGCCTAAGTTAGTCAAATATTCTCTAGTTAGTATATAAACCTTACATTAAGTTCATTGTAACACAAGTACTTAATATAATATAATATATAATCATCAAGGCTTTTTCATTGTAAATGTAGGCCGTTAGACTTAATCATATAAACTTTTGTATGTGTGCTCTCTTTTTCATGCTCCACTCCACTCGTTGGCCATTACTAATGATGTCATTCCTAACATCATCATGCCATGTCACCTGTCACATGTCTAGTCATCACCATGTCATCTATCTTAGCTTACCCAAACCGACTCAACACAGACTTCCTGTATCTGAGCCGTGGAGCTTTGACCATTGACTGGCCTTTGATGTTGACTTTGACCAATGGTTGATTTTGACTTTTTGTATTGACTTTTGATCAAAAGTCAAATTTTTTGAAAATAGCCTATCTTACTCAATTTTTGCGTAGATTCTGATTTTAGACTCCATTTATTCATTTGGAGCTCCAAAATCGCTCAATTGGTCAATTTAACATTGTGATTTCTTCAAGACATTCTTTAAGGCATTCTCAAGGGATCTTCTCAAACTTATCCAACCTCACACTTTCATCGAGCTTCTACCTTGAGTTTGAGGAGGGTGTTAGAGATATATTAGACATATTAGCCCATAGTATAAGTCCAAGCCCACCTTATTTATGTGCAAGGCAAGTCTCCTATTTATACTAGAAATCTAGGGTTTAGTCGACTATATATACTCATATTATGGTCCATTATAACACATGCTTTATATTACACTTTTACATAATAAAGATGTAGCCCTTAAGGGTTTCTTCCATGGACGTAAACTGACAAGGCTAAACCACATAATCCTCATGTTCCTATTCTATACTTATTCTTTCACATTTACTCTAGCATACTCAACATGGTCCACATCAATGCTAATATCTAACAAGTCCAATCGTGTGTATTATAGCTTTTAATTTTTTAGTTGTGCTGTAGCTTGTAATATTTTAGTTATGCTGTAGCTTGTACTATTTTTTTTTTTTAATCCAGATTTTTTAATACCTTGTTATGCCCACAATTAAGACATTTAAATTCAACTAATCTACTACTTCAAAAGTTTAGATTTGTCAAAAAAATGCTAGAATTAATTTTTATAAGGTAGAAGAAAAGGATCAAACTTCAAAGTACATGCAAGGTCGGATAATGTACTAAGAATTATCCAAGGTATTGAGATGTAACTGTTTTTGTATTTACACTGGGGAAAAATTAAATAGACTTTCTCAAGTTTTCGCAAAGTTATATTACATTCTCTTTTAATTTGATTTAACTTGTAATCTGGTGTAAATGCATGAATATATTTAAAAATAAATATAATTAGATGCTCTTTTTAAATAAAAAAAATATATATTTTTAATAATTTGAAAATCAATAGAGGGAAATTTGAATCTTAAATATCTCCGTTGAAAACATCAGGAGATATAAACTAATTGATTTACAAGGCTCTTGACTTAGAAGTATATTAAAATTCCTATATAAATTAAATACTATTGATGTTCATTTTAAAATTTTGTCATACAAGCATTGTAAAAATATTATTTGATAAAATGTGCAAATTGTTTATTCTTGTTTGCGTTATATTTTAGAAAAAAATATATATTTTATTGCCTCTTAACTTAATTTTTTTTAATGTAAATATGTGATGTAATCAATTTATTTCCTGTGTGTATTTTTCAAATAAGATAACAACCAATTAGAAGAACATAATTACTTCTTAACTTAATATTTTGACTAATATGAAGTTTTGGTAAGAAAATCTATATAAATTTTAAAAAGAGTATAAGTGGCTTCAAATGTGATCTAAATAAAATGGGTTAAAGTAGTTTTAGATAAATTTTAAATTATTTTAGATAGTTTGGAAGTATTACATATTTAATATTTTACATAAAAGTATAATAAGTTTTTAATTGAGTTTTTATATTTTTTTTAAGTTTCGATTCATTGAATCTACATGCAAAGGCACTAGGTGTAGAATGAGAGATGGAATGACACTTGTCATGTATTGAAACTAATTTAAAATATAGGGACACTTGGCAACAATTTATTGGGCACTTAAAAGGACACTTGGCACAAAATTGCAATTCAATTAGAATCTAATTTTGATTCTTAATTGAATTTCTCTCTCCTTTCACTTTAATATGATACAAGTGTGTAATCCCATGCATATGCACGGATACATTTAAAAAAAATCACAATTATATATATATATATGTATATATTATGTAATTGTTTCTATATATATATATATATAATTTAACACCTAATTGGATCTAGACTCTTCGGCATTTGCACTCAATAATTCACTTGCCACAAAAATTAAAAAATTAGATGGGACACATGATGCAAAATTGAACCCCAACTAAAATTCAATTTAGAATCTAATTGAATTTAAACATATTATGTAATTGTTTCTATATATATATATATATATATATAATTTAACACCTAATTGGATCTAGACTCTTCGGCATTTGCACTCAATAATTCACTTGCCACAAAAATTAAAAAATTAGATGGGACACATGACGCAAAATTGAACCCCAACTAAAATTCAATTTAGAATCTAATTGAATTTAAACTCTTTAATTTTTGCACTTAATAATTTACTTGACACACAAATTTAGAAATTAAATGAAATACATAGCACAAAATTAGACTCTAATTTAGAATTTAATTGGATTTTCTCTCAACTTTGACTATTAAGTTTTTTTTGTTTTTTTATTTATTTTAAGTTTCAATTCATTGAATCTACACACACACACACACATATATTTAAACTATGTAATGGTTTCTCATAATATATATATATATATATGATTTAGAATCTAATTGGATCTAGACTTTTCAATTTTTGCACTCAATAATTTACTTGTCACAAAAATTAAAAAATTAGATGGGAGACATGGCACAAAATTGAACTCCAATTAAAATTCAATTTAGAATCTAATTGAATTTAGACTTTTCGATTTTTGCACCTAATAATTCACTTGACACACAAATTTAAAAATTAGATGAGACACATGGCACAAAATGAGACTCCAATTTAGAATTTAATTGAATTCTTTCTCAACTTTGGCTATTAAGTTTTTATATTTTTTAAGTTTCAATTCATTGAATCTACATGCAAAGAAACTAGGTATAGAATGAGAGATGGAATGACACTTTCATATATTAAAACTCATTTAAAATATAGGGACACTTGGTAACAATTTAGTGGGCACTTAAAAGGACACAAAAATTGTAGTTCAATTAGAATCTAAATTGGATTCTTAATTGAATTTCTCTCCTTTCACTTTAATATAATACTAGTCTGTAATCTTGTGCATATACACGAGTACATTTAAAAACAATAAAAATTATATATGTGTGTGTGTGTGTGTGTGTCTGTGTAATGGTTTTTCATTATATATATATATATATGATTCAGAATCTAATTAGATCTATACTCTTCGGTTTTTGCACCCAATAATTCATTTGTCACAAAAATTTAAAAATTAGATGAGACAAGTTGTGCAAAATTAGACTCCAATTTAGAATTTAATTGAATTTTCTCTCAATTTTGGCTATATATATATACACACACACACACAGTAGCTTGTTACCCGTGCTTACGCATAGAAACATTGAACAATAAAAATAATTTAAAAAATGAAGAATTTTGCCAACATTGTAACCCGCACTTAATTTTGTTTTAAATTGTTAAGAATATTGATTTTTAGTAATAATATTATACTATGAAACTCTGTGGTTAACAATGGTGATTTTAAAGAGAAATTTGACGTACGTAATGAATGAAATTGTTTGTTTATTAATTGGAATTTTATAAAAAAGAATTGAAATCAACATTTAAAATGAATTTGAGTTATAATATTGTAAATATCTTTTGTACAATTTAAACATATTTGCTTGTTTGCTTTGTAATTAATAATTGGATGCTTTTAATTTTGTGTAAACTTCATAATGTTTAATATGAAACTACTAAAAAATTTATAAAAAGAAAATCTTCACTGTGATGAATATAGAAGAGCATTCAAATTTTGAATGACACTTTTTTTTTTAAAAATAAAAAATGTAGACAAAAACCTTGTATAACACTTGTTACTGAAAACATTATACTACAGGAAATTTAGAGCAATGAGCTCATGAGCTGATCAGCTGGGGTTGCAATGTAATTTTCTACAATTAATACTAGGACAAGTTATTGGACACTGCCCAAATTCAAATCTTTAACTTTTTTAGCTAAACATTTTTAGTAACGTTGATGGCCATGCATGATTTTTTTTAAATTCACTTTTCGAGTTTGCGTAAAAACTTATTCTAAAATTTGTTTTGAGCAAGTAAAGTTTTAGGAATTTGATCCTAACTCAAGTTCATTCGCGCAGCTTAATGTATGTCTTGAATTCAATAATTTATTATTACTCAAGTATACTTTTTGTTGTGTTGTCATCAATCTTGTTCCATTTCTCTCTTTGTTAGAAAATCTCCAATGGCTTCTTTAAAGCCAATTTTAGAGCACCAACACCCCAAAAATCCACTCTAACAGCTTCTCTATCTCTAGTTTTTAGAGTAGAGTTGCTACAGTGCTTCTCTAAAAGTAGAGAACATTGTAGATTTTACTATTCATCCTTCAAATGTTTTTTTCTATTATAATAATTAGGTATTGAATAAAAAAATGTTAGAAGGTGTGTAGTTGTTAAAAAAAGAATAAATAATGAATAAAGAATTAATGAAGAAATAATATTTAAATGAGATAGAGAATGAGATAGCGAATCTATTGGAAAGTGTATTTCAAAAAGTGGGTAGCTAAAAGGTAAAAGTTATTATTCATTCTCCAAACAGTACAAAAATTTGAAGTATCTATTAGAGATGCTCTTAATCTCAATTCCCCCCCCAAAAAAAAAAAATTTTAGATAGTGAAACACCTTTTTCACTTTTGACTCTTCGATTTTGATAGTGTTTTTAAATGTATGCAATAAAATTAAGAAATCCAATAGCATACATAGCAGAAAATTAGGCTACAATTTAAATCTAAATTTAAATCTAATTGAATTATATATATATATATATATAGGTTTGGTTCAAGTTACACTTTGTGTTAAATTGCCAAATAATATTTTTTAATTGGTTGTAAATTTTGACAAATTGACAATCGAATTACATTATCTTTGTATATTCTCCATACTTGCAAAATGAAAGATCAATATTCATGCCATCAATTGTATAAATTCAAGTTTTTATAGTTTAAAATAAAGCATAAAATATAAGTTTATGGATCGAATGGTAAATAATATCCTATTGATATGAAAATTGGCATACATGTTTAGAACATATAGAACATGTAATCCAATAGTGAAATTTTCAAAATATAAATTCATTAACAAGTTATTAGATGGTATAACATTACATAGAGTTACACTATGTGTAACTTGAATCCAATCCTATATATATTACGCTCTAGTCATTTTCAACTTATTAAAAATAAGTTATCTTCATAAAAAGAAAGACTTTTTTTTCTTAAAAGAATTGTGATTAGATTATTTATTTCTAATTTTCAGCCCTTTGTTTTTTCTTTTTCTTTTTTGTTAAAAAAATTGTGTTTACTTGTAATAAAATTAAGAAAGTCAAAACTCTATAACTGAATAATGAGCAATTGATTTATGAGAAAATGAGTTGAAATAGTCTAATTATTGGTTAGACGCAATGGATTTAATTCTCAATAGTTAGAAAGATGATTTTTAATTCAAGATAAAATTTTAACATTAGATGAATTTCTTGATATCACATTATTATCCCCCTACGCGCGACGTACCATCCCCCACATATATTTGTATCCTTCTCACATCTTTCTTGTTGATTGTGAAATCGCAAAATTAGTCAACGTGCGTGAAGTATTTTGTTAATAAGAATAATTCAATAATTTTTGTATAGTATTTTGTTAGATTATTTAATGGACAATGCTACATATATACCTTGAGGATGATAGTATGTGTGTGTGTGTAATTTTTTTAATTTTATTTTTAGAGTCAAGAAATATTTTAGCGTTAGATAAACTCCTTGATATCCCCCTAGCTACTACCATCTCCATTTTTCTTAAATCCTTTTTCATTGAAACAAGTGAGCCATCTCATGGGGGGGAATCTTTGCAGTTTTATTCTTTGAGGGTTCACTATATTACGAGAGATTTTCGTATCTTTGCTTAACCCTTTTTTTCCCATCCTGTCCTTAAAATCTTAGAAGAGTTGATCTTATAGGGTATAGGCTTGGAGAGTGAGTCAAAGACTGATGGGGAGATAGACACCTTGGGGAGCTTCTTTGAATAATTAATATAACATATAGAGACACACTTTAACCCAAAAGGCCTAAGCCCTATGGGTATGTGCTCAATTATGTTATATTAACCACTTATTCTTCTTATCTTTATTCAATGTGGGACTTCACTCACACGTGTAACCCAACAATCTCCCCCTCACGTGTGAGTCTCTGCCACTCTGTGGGCTTCAAGACTTCTCTGTGGGCCATGAATAAGTCCTACTCGCTCCCCCTTGCTTAATGGACTTTTCACTTCATCAGCGCGTCATCCATGGGTCTCTTGTACGTCATCCATGGGAACCACGTGTCAACCTTGCACGCACATCCATGGGAACCCCGCACGTTCATGTCCATGGGAACCTCGCATCATACCATTATTTAGCACCACGTGAGTCTCTGCCTCTCTGTGAGCTTTGAACAAGTCCTACTCACTCCCCCTTGACTAATGGGCTTTTCACTTCATCAATGCGTCATCCATGAGTCTCTCGTACGCCATCCATAGGAATCACGTGTCAACCTGCACGCACATCCATGGGAACTCCGCACATCCATGTCCATGGGAATCTCGCATCACAATATTATTTAGCACCATTAGCAATATTCCAGGATCTTTGTGTGTGGGCCATTTTTGGTTTTCTCTGTCCCCGCTGGGTAGGGACCATGAACATTTCACCACCTTTGCCGCACACCACCATGGGCTCTGATACCACTTGTTGGGGAGATAAACACCTTGGAGAGCTTCCTTGAGTAATTAATATAACATATAGAAACACACTTTAACCCAAAAGGCCTAAGCCCTATGGGTATGTGCTCAATTATGTTATATTAACTACTTATTCTTCTTATCTTTATTCAATGTGGGATTTCACTCACACGTGTAACCCAACAATCTCCCCCTCACGTGTGAGTCTCTGCCACTCTGTGGGCTTCAAGACTTCTCTGTGGGCCATGAATAAGTCCTACTCGCTTCCCCTTGCTTAATGGACTTTTCACTTCATCAGCGCGTCATCCATGGGTCTCTCGTACGTCATCCATGGGAACCACGTGTCAACCCTGCATGCACATCCATGGGAACCCTGCACGTTCATGTCCATGGGAACCTCGCACCATACCATTATTTAGCACCACGTGAGTCTCTGCCTCTCTGTGAGCTTTGAACAAGTCCTACTCACTCCCCCTTGACTAATGGGCTTTTCACTTCATCAAAGACAATACAGATCGAGTTTGCTTTTAGCAAAGAGACCCCACATGGATACCTATGTGTGTCTTGGTTTTAGCCTTAGTAGGTTTGTCGAGACAAAAGAGAGTTTAGAGTATAAAATAAGGAAAATAAGGCTTTTAATTAGCTTGGAAGAAAACATTATGATAGATGGTTGGTTTGGATGGCAGTATTTTCTCTGACATTACCACAAATCATTGAGAATATGGGAGGCTTGGACTGACCATTTTCACTTAAGGGTGGCCATGTTTGACATGATCCAACAACAAGACAAAGTGTTTTTTATGGGTTAGGGTTTAGTGCAAATAGATTTAATTATATCAAAGCAGCTAATTCACTTTGACATGATTAATAAGCGTGTCAGTTTTTCATGTTGACCTACTTAACTTTCAAATCAACTAAATAAATATCATTTTTAACTAACATTGGTTTGAATTTTATATAAAGAAATTGAGTAACTTTTTTTTAATTTTTTTTTATTTTTTATGTGTGTGTGGGGGGGGTTGGCGGGGTGGGGTGGGGGAAGGAATCGGATTACAGGAAAGTCTCGAATAATTGAATCCCACTATCCTTCAATTCCTCCCAGGTCGAGTTAGCATCAGTGAACAACCTATGACAAAAATTAAGATGATGCATGCTTATTACCAACTAGTATATCCTAAATCGACCTGTGGGGTTGATTAAGGATACTCTCATGGCAAAGTTAGGTGAAAATCTTTCTAGAGTAGAAAATTTGGCAAAGTACGTGTAAGTTTTGTTTCATTCTACCTTTGCCGATAAAGCTTCGTGATTTGTAAGAGTTCCCCTTAGGGAAATATGGTCATTTTCTCCAACTCTAGATCTACGTACAGACCATGCCTTCACATCCACTCCTTTGGGAGCTCCCAAGTTAGAGGGGATTTAGGGCAATTCATATCCCTAACAATCAAGGGAGTAAAGTTGGTTGGCTGTAATGTAGCATTTTAAGCGATTTGATGTTAGTCGAGATGCAATTAATGTGAAGGATTTTGGAAGTTTAAGAGCACTCATACTAGAGCATTCACACCAAAAGTGTGATAAATTCTAAAAAGCTATTTTAGCAACAAAACCACCAAAAATACATGCTACATCAAAGATGCTATAGTTAAAAAAAAAAAAAAAAAAAAGCAATGGAGCTATAGTAAGTTGTCAAAGATGACAACTTAGAGCATTCATGGTAAGGAAGCTATAAAATATAGTTTTTAGCAACTCAAAAAACAATTTTATCTATTTTAACAACTCACACCCAATATCAAAGACTCTATTTTGACATTCATCTCATTAAAATAATATAAGCAACTTATTAAAATAAAATAAAACTTCCCCTACAAAAATTGACAGCAACCAGCCACCACACTCCTTTCACCACCACCACCATCATGGCAGCCACAACCCATTGCAAAACAAAAAACCCAAAACAAAACCACCACCGCAACCACAACTACTGTTATCAACAACCCACCACAAAAAACCCACCAAATCAGACCATTAAAATCGGCACCACCGATACAAACACCAAATACAAACTCCAAATCAGACCATAAAAACCCACCAAAATCCACCATTAAAACCAGCACCACTAATACAAACTGACCAAATTAGACCCTTATCACCACAAAATCAGACCCACAATCAAGCCACAATTGAGCCATCAGAGCACGGCCAATCCAAACCCATGAATCCGAGCATTGTGACACCTCACAAATCACAAAATCAGCAACCCAATGCCACGAATCAAATCTCACCTCAACGTTGATGTCCACAATCTGATTTCACATGGGCTAGGGTAGAAGACAAAAGGAGAGAGTAGAGGAGAAGTGAGAGCAGAGAAAGAAAAGAAAAGAGATAAAACAAACCTATGTGTGTGAAGTGATTTGTGAGCATGTGGAGAATAAAGAAATACTTTTTGTTATACCATCCATCTATAGTGAGCTGCTAGAGATAGCAGCCCGTTGTAGCAATCACTCAAAATTTTTTAGCTTTAACTTCTTTGCTATAGTGTGTGTTTTTGGTGTTTTGGTTGTTAAATTGACTATTTAGTCATTTTAGCAACCTTATTATGAGTGCTCTTACTGTAGCACAAAGTTAAAAATAAAAAGCAATATTTTATTCCACAAAATTTGAACAAATCAAATTTGGTGGTTGTGGTTGTTGTTTATTGTGTTGGATATATCATTTTATTGTGTTTGATATATTATTTTATTGTGTTAAATGCTAAAATAAAACCATTATGTTGGGTGTTTTGTAAAGTATGGTGTTAAAATAGATAAATTAGTGTTTTGAGTTGCTAAAAGCTATATTTTTTAGCAACCTTGATATGAATGCTCTAAGCTTGTACATGTATAAGAAAAAAAAAAATACTAAATTTTAGCTAATCGAGCCCAAAATTCATTCACATCAAATTATGTAAAGTTGTATAAAAATTCATTATTGCTACAATAACCGTGTAAATTTATATTGGTACAATTCATTTTGCATTTAGTTTTTTATTCTCTCATTACGTATTCCAAGAATAAAAAAAGAAGGTGGATGATTGTTGTCAAGTGTGAAAAAAGAAAAATAATTTAGAAAATCAAGAAAATTTATATTTTAATACAATGTAACGTAAAATAGATAAATTGATGTGGTATGTTTTGAAAAAGTAAGTATATAAAATAGAAAAGTTTTTATGCTAAAGTAAACAGAAATTTTTACACGAGCTAATGCGAATGCTAGTAATGTTTTACAAATTCCTATGGATTTATCTATACCAAAATAATGCTGGTCTAATTGTTTATGAGTATACATTAAAACTCCCAATAAAGCTCGATCCTAACAAGCTTGTTTAGGTGGTAAGTGATTTCTAGGTTAGCTTAGTTTCTTTTACGAAAACTTGTACATAGAATGCTTGAGTCAATAGTTGTAAACTTGTAATAGACTTTAGAATGCTTGAAATCACTATTGAGACTATTGACTCTAAAATATGGGTGCTATATTAAGGTTGTGTTGTGTCAATCTGCTTAATAAATGAGTTAGGTTAAATTGGGAAGTTTCTACATAATTATTAATATTAAATGGGTAAGATTAGGCTTACCTTTGTCCTTATTTGAATATGGCCCACATGTAGCACCCATATTTTAAACATGTACTGTATGGAACTTTATTTAGAATGTGGGTTATAATTCATTTAGATGGTTTAATTGGATTGACAAATTTCAACAAGTACTATTTCAATTATTTTTTTTTAAAGGGTAAAATATGGTTAATAGCCTTGAGGTTTTGGTTAAATCAGCCAAGTTCAAAACATTTCAAAATTGACCAATTTGGTTCCTAAATTTAACTTGATCCCTAAACTGCTACTCATTTTCTCCCCTCTCTCATGGTGATTAGAGATAAAGTTGATCGCTTTTAGAATATTTTAAATCTAATTAGCATTAGCTCAAATGATATTTTACTCTTAATAAAAATTAGGTTATGTTTGAAATAGATAGTTTTTTTTAATTGATAAGATGTTTGTCAATATCTATTCAAACTCTAAATGAGTACCACTTGAACCCCTATGTTGGTTATTGGAATTTAGGCTTGATTCTTTTAACACTACTTTGTTGCATATGATGCAGTTTATATGCAGCTCCTTTGGCCAAGTATTGTCCTACGCATGCGCGTGTTTATGGTTCAGTTTCTTTCAGTTGAAGTTTTCACTTGTTTTCTCAAAAAAAAAAAAAAAAAAAAAAGGAGAAAACGTGAAACGAAAACGTGCCGCAACTTGCCTTGCAATCCAAACGCACGCCATATATTGCTTCTCATGCGAAAGTTCGTCTTATATAGCACACCAAAAAAAATAAAATAAAATAAACAGAAAAGGACGGTGACAGAAAGGTAGGGTGTTTGAAACTTCGTCTCAACGTGTCAAACAGTAAAACGTGGTCGAAAAGCAATGAGTGTCATCTTTCTCTAATTATTCCAAATGTGCAATTTAGTAATTTTGACTCTAAATTATAGTAGTTATATCTTAAGTAAGAAACTTAGGGGCTGTTTTGTAGGATCTTTTAAGTAATAGTTTTCAATATTTAAATAATATCATATGCAACGTTACTAGAATGTACAGCATTACTGAACGGCCCTCTAGTAACCTTTAAATATTGTTTATAGTACCTTAATTAAGAGACCGTCCAAGATTTTGGAGAGAGGAGATCAAAAATTCTTAAGGTGAAGATCTTAAAATTTTTTTATGCAATTGATTAAACACCTTTTCCTATTGTTATCATAGGACTAGATTGATAACTTTATATTTTGTGTACCGTACCTAAGGTTTTGGGATTTTGTTTTGGTCTTTGAATAATTATGTTAGTTTTGAATTTGAGGTAATATATTTTCAAGAATAATTATTACTCTGTAAATGGGAATTGGAACTTTGTAAGGTGAAATACTTGTTAGTGTGCGGCCATTACAATCGTTTGGTAGTAAAATTTTTAAGATCTTCAACCCTAGTTGCACCTTAATTTGTAAGGTGAATACCGTAAATCTTCATATTTTGTTTCACTTATGCTTGATATAACCTTTGTAGCTTTTCCTAGAAAGAAGATCATATCCTTTGTATTCTATCCTCATCAATGAAAGCAACCCACCTTACTCTCCCTAAGCTTTCCTGCCTGCCATCTTCTTTTACAACACGGCATCAAAGAAGGCTTGTTAACTTAACTGTGGCGGCATGTGGAGGAACGAACAGACGAGACTATTGGGGCAGGCTGGTGGATGAGAACATGATTATGCTCCGGTTACGGATTAAGGAGATGAAAATCATGGAGACAAATTACTAGCCACCTTCAAACTGGATGGAGTGCGAGAAGCAATACTATCCGCGTTACAATGAGGATGTTCGTGAAGCATTAGGGTTGTTGCTACGTTATTTGATGAATATGAGGCCAGGTTTGGCTTTTGGGGTAATTGCACTTGTTACATTTAGTGTGCTCATATCTACTGGCATGGTCATGTTCCATGCTATAGATATTTCTAAGAAAATCCTATGAGTTTCTTCTAACCAGGTAGATGTAATTTTTTGGAATAGGTCGGTTTCTCAAAAAGCAAGTGGGGTTTGATTGTTTTAACTCCAGCCCATCATTTGTAAAACTAGCTAGTGTTGGTGCTTCTCTAGAGGAAAAGAACACTGTAAAAGAGCATGATCTTTAAAGGGGACAAAGCTAATTGAATAGACAAATAATTATTTCTGTTCTTATATTTGAGATTTGTTGTCTTCGTTCTTGGTATTTGATGAGTATTCGTTTCAGGTTTAGCTAAACCCTAGTCGTGATATGAATTTTCATAGAGCTACTTGCTTGCATATAGTTTGCAATCATTTTATAAATATTTGCCTAGCTCCACTCTGCCCTCGGTAGTGAAAGCAAGCAAAAGCTATGATGTTTATATTAAAACTATTTTCATGCATTTATGTCAAATTGTGTGAAGACCACGGCCATGTCCACGATGGTGTTGTTGGGTTATATCAAGTTTGAAAGTTCAAAATGCGTGTAAAACACCTTTGAACGTTTAGACCCTAAATTACAAAATATCAATTCAAGCTTATTATCAAACAATTAATGCGCGGAACATGAACATAAGCCAAACACAGAATTGATAAACAATCTAAGCCAATTATAATTACATCCACAACAGAAAATAAAAGGCAAATATAAAGGAAGAGAGATGCAAATACAAGGACAACACATGATGTGTTATCGAAGAGGAAATTGAAGCCCTCGGCGTAAAACCTCTCCGCCGCCCTCTAAGCGGTAAATAATCTACTAAAGAATGTAGTTGGGATACATGAATAGCAGAAGAGCCTCCAAGTCTAATCTACCCAGTGTACCTAAGCCCTTCAAACTTCCTGCTCCAACGAGGTTGCGTCGAACCTATTTCTTCTTTAGCTTACCGGATTCCGCTACTAAACCATAGCACCAACCAATAGTCATTGGTCCCTTCTAAACTGCTTCCCCTAGTACTAAATGCACCTTCTCACAGATGTGGGTATGATGAGAAAAGGATCTGGTCAATTGCCTCTCAATGATGTATCAATAGAGAGGAAGAGAGTAGAGGAATTTGTAAAGTCTCTTAGTGAAGATTGGGGATGAGGCAATCTTGTTTCTCTCACAAAATTCTCTCTAGAAGCTCTTTTGATTTCGGGGGTATAAGGGTCTATATATAGTGGTGTGTGTTTGGAATACGAAGAGTCAGTTGTTGCCAAACAAGGTAACTTGGCGGCTTGGCCTCGCGGCTTGTCCAAGTCGCGAGTTCAAGCCACAAGGTAACGGCCTGGCCAGCCTGGGACTTTTATCTAGTAGTGCGACAGCTGGTGTGACCCTTCACCTTCCCACATGCTTCTCACATGCACAGCATTTGGCGACTTACAAATTACGAGTCAGTCGCGAGTCCTAACCGCGAGTCTCTGCTTCTTTGCACAAAGATGAGCAATTCTTCACACTCTCTTCACACACTATCCTTACATAAATTCCACCTAATTACAGGGTTACTAAGTGCTAAATTACAAGCAAATTGGCACGGAATAAAGCCAACAAGATGGTTGATAAATTTCAACCTTACAATCTCCCAATTTGGCTCTTCTGTAACAAAACTCTAAAACAAACTCTAGACTTAATGCATGAGTTGGGAACAATTGGAAAACTCATTCACACCTAACTCTAGAATCTGTGAAGCTTTTGAACTATAAGAATAAGAACTCCTGAAATACAACAACACAATAAGTTCATTTTATGCAGAAAACTTGTAAAGCATATGGAGCAAGCACAATGCGATCAAGCACAATGGAATTAAGCAATAAACCATGGCAAGACCAAAACAAGCAATCACTATAAACAAGTGATCACAATGTTCATTCACACTTGGAATGAACATCCAGACATTTAAGTTGACAAACACAAGGCACATAACTTGAATGACCAACACTTAACTGTTGGGAAATTTAGACCCCAGTTGATAGAATTTACAAGTTTTAAACCCGAGTTGTTAATTAGATTTATTATTAATAAAACTTGTTAAAACAAACAAACATCAATATCATGTCAAAATCATGTAGCAAAAAAATAAAAGAAGACAAGATATGATGACTCAGGAAAACCAATGTAACCAACCAGTTTTACAGTAAAAAATCTGGGGGAAAACCTTCCTGAAAAGCAATCCACTATAGTAAAGAGAAGTTTCAGATCTAGTACAAAACCTTTGTTCCTAAACCCTATAATCCCCGTAGATGAACTCACAGCAGAAACCTTCTACCGTTTCAGAACTTATGAACTCTTCAATATATGAATGCCACCCTTTGATGTTGCACGGATCCCAATATGTGACTAACTCCTTTACACGAATCTCAATATGTGACTCACTCACCAACTTAAGGAAGAAAAATGTTGGTTGCAAAGTTCTTTACTTCATCAACAATGAAGATCAAGAAGCACTTAGTTACAAAACTCTAAGGCGTAACGATGCAGTAGCTTCTTTCAGAGAGAATAAGGCATCGGTCACCTTTTGCATATGTTCTCCTTGTATTCTCTTATGTGACGGCCTCTAAAATAAGCCTTATATAGGTCTAGGGTTGTGAGAAAAGAAACCCTACACAAATACAAAAGCCTAGCCCAAAAACAGAAATCTGAATTCCCGTAACCTCATAGATAGCAGCTATCGAGGAGGTGTCGAGTAGGTGTCAAGGTTTAATGAATCTCAACAGATACAACTATCGAGAAGGTGTCGAGCAGGTGTCGAAGGGACACAAGCTTTCTCGATCGATCGACCAGCTATCGAGAAGCTATCGAGATTGCAATAAGAATTAGCTGAAGAGCTCGACAAATAACCAGGTGTCGAGGAGGTGTCAAGCAGCAATCGAGATTTAAATTTCAGCACTTTCTTACTTGATTCTCGGACAGACTTGCATGACTTTAACACTTGAACTTGAAACAAAATTTCTTGAAGTATTAAACACATCCTAAATCTACCCAATTACAAGTAAAGTGCATTTTGTCAAAGGATTAGCCAACTATATAAAATATGTCCCTAACAATCTCCCCCTTTGGCAATCTGTGACAAAACCACAACAAACAAATGAACATATGAGAGAAGTCATAAATCACTCAACTCATATTCACTTGTTGAATACAATAAAATCTATCTGATCACAAACCCTTGAAAAACTTTGCAAGAAAAGAGTTTATGGTAAGTAGACTTTGACAACCTGTATTTCTGAAACACTTTAAACAAAACTCATTAAGGCATCTTAGTGTGAAACAGAAATAATATATTTCATACAAGTAAAGAAACATATGTGTGAAGATAGAAAAGAAACAACATATGTAAAGGTAGGTGAAAGAAACATACATTATCATATCATATAACAAAGATAAGCACAATGTATGTTAATATGATCACAAGACCCAAGGTACAAGAAGAAGGAAGTAAGCACTTCCCCAAACAAGATGAACACATCTCCCCCTAACAAAGGAATGTATTTCTCCCCCAAACATATAGAATCTCCAAAAAAAAAAACCATAAAGTTTCCTCAATTTCTCCCCCTTTTTGTCATGATTGACAAACGGTACAAGAAGCTAGAAAGTTTCACCCGAGAAACATAAAGATGATCAAGGATGATCAAGGGGGCATAAAGAAATCCATATAAATGCATGAATGTCATGAAACAAGATGCTATGGATAACAAAAAAAATGCAAACCATGTGAAAAATAAATCTCTCAACAAAAATGTTAAGCACATAGATTCAAAAACACACACACACACACTAAATAAGTCTAACCAATTTTATATTTCAAAAACAGGTCAAGACAGTTTAGTGAGTATACAATAGCACATGTAAAACCTTGTGATGGCCAAATCACATTATATCTGCACATGTATCAAGAGTAGCAAAGAATATTGCATGTTGTGTGTGAAAAACATCGCAAGATTGCATATATGTATACATGTTATGACGATCAGAGATATGAGAAAATAACTTTAACTCACACACAATCACAACTGTTTGATGGGGACTATCACCTTTGAGGTACATCCTATAACTCCAACATCTCCTAGAATATACGCTTGCAACCATATTTAAAGTATTTTTAATATTTTTGCTTTTTATTTTCTTTGCATATATTTTTTTTTAATTTTAGCATACCATACATGGGTATATAAAAGAGAGAAAAGAAATACCTAAGATGTTAAGCATTTGACATCGCACTTTTGCTATGCTGAAACATACGAATGTCTTTGACACTACATTTTTGCTATGTCGAAGCATACAGGTGTCATATTATGATTGACGAGCAATAGTGGTGAGATGGTTATTTATGCCTTTCTCTTAGAATTTTCTAGTCCTACTCGTCAAAAAGAGTGATATGAGTGTTAAGTTCAAGAGATAACTTAATTTTACTCATCACAAACAAGAGCCACAAAACTCACTTGCTTAGTTGTGCATAGAGATGCTCATCTAAGCTACAAGAGATACAAAGATTAGAAAACTCTGTTTCATTGGCCATCCAAGGTACACAAGTACCAAAGTACATAAAACACACACTGTTTTTGTATTTTTCTGATTTTTCTCTTTCTTTTTATTATTTTATTTTGAAAACAAAACGAAATAAAAACTAAACAACCAAACAAAAATAGCAAACAACATGAAAGCATAAAGAGAGATGCATGCATATGCATGAAGGCATGATAGAAGGGTGCAAATGCATGAAAACATGATTTCAAAAGCAGATAAGAAATCAAGTAATGAGAGTCCTACTTTAGATAGACAAAATTAAAGCAGAGGGCAAACAGAAAAGACAATTAAGTCTTAGGCTCCTTTCTCACCCACACAGCATGAGTCTTTGGCCGTAAAGATGAAAAGGCATGTGTCCTAATATGTCTGTTAAAGGACATAGAAGAATTAAAATTCTCCTGAAATTGAGTTAAAAAGCTTAAAACTTTTAATAACTCTCCAAACAAAGGTGTAGGTCCTTGAAAGGAGACCTATGACCATTTGGACAATTGCTTATGAGGATATAACTTAAAGCAATTAGGACGAATTTGTCTAGAAGCACGACAATGGTGACAAACATGAGGTCTAATAAAGGATTTAGAATTAGACAAATCATTTTTGGATTTTATACCTTTATCACATTTCTCAAATTGTGGCACAAAGATAGTCCTTGATTCAGAAGCCGTGGAAGATGAGAGGATATAGGAAATAGCATATCCTAAGTCAGTCTTATCAGAACTAGACTTTTGAGCACTAAGACCTCATCAAGCTTTGCACTAGACATCCTCTCTATTTGAGTTCTAGCTTGACTAAGCTCAACCTCAAGATTCTTGACATTCTCTTCTAATGAGGCATTCTCCACAACAAGAGTCTCAACTAACCTTGTAGTCTCATCCAATTTGACTAACATATCAGTTTTTTCAGTTTTTACCTCATTCAGCTCTTTTTTACAAAGATGAGAAGTCTTTTCAGATTTTATGAATTAAGTGCATAGCTTATCATAGGCTTCATGAAGGGTCAACTTCTTGGGTACTTTATCATTAGAAGAATCCTCACTATCACTAGCACTCTCCACAATCACCTTATCGGTTGAGGCAGCAAAGACCATAACGTGATGACATTCATCTACAAACTCATCAGAAGAGTCATCCTTAGTATCACTCCAAGTAGCAATCAACCCTTTATCTTCTGACTTCTTGGTCTTTTCCTTCACGAGATAGTTTGGACATTCTATCCTCATACGACCAAAACCTTTGCACTCATGGCATTGAATAAGGGGTTTCTCATTCTTGCCATTCCTAGAGGATTTAAATTTCCTAGGAGGTTTGCCCTTATCCTTTTTCCTAAACTGAAGAAGCTTGATAATCTCATCAGTTATGAAGGTTAGATCCTCATCCTCATCTTCACTTTCATCTTCATCTTCAGAGTCCTCAATCTCTTCCTCTATACCCTTGAGAGCCAAGTTTTTACTCTTTCCACCTTCTCCCATTGAGCCTAATCCCATCTCATAGGTTTAAAGGTTCCCTACAAGCTTAGTCAAAGGAATTTGATCAATGTCCTTTACTTCTTCAATGACAGTGATCTTGGCATGGAATCTTTCAGGTAAAAACCTAAAGATTTTCCTAACAATTTTGGATTCTGCAATACATTCTCCAAGGTTGAAAGCAGAATTCATAATATCCTTGAGTTTAGCATAAAACTCATCAAAGGTCTCATCCTCCTCCATCCTTATTTCTTCAAAAATACAGTTGTTGAAACTTCACAGTTTTTATTGCCTTGGTACCTTCATAAGTGGTCTTAAGAATGGTCCATGCTTCCTTGGCAACTCTCGTGGATGATATTTTCTTGAATTCCTCATTGGTCACTCCACAAAACAAAGCATTCAGGGCCCTATTGTTGAAATTTGCCGCTATGATCATTGCATCATCCCAATCCACCGGCAATTCCTTTGGCTTAATCCAACCAACTTCAACAGCTTGCCAAACCTGTTCACCTAGAGCCTGCAAAAAGACTTTCATACGAACTTTCTAGTACGCATAATTAGTTCCATCAAGTAAAGGAGGTATAAATAAAGATTGTCCTCTATCCATGACAACAGGGGTCAATGGATCACACTCAGGAAATTAATCCAATCAGAGTGAACCCGCTTTGATATCACTTGTTAGGAAATTTAGACCCCGGTTGATAGAATTTACAAGTTTTAAACCTAAGTTGTTAATTAGATTTATTATTAATAAAACTTGTTAAAACAAACAAACATCAATATCATGCATCGGAAAAATAAAAGAAGACAAGATATGATGACCTAGAAAAACCAATGAAACCAACCAGTTTCATAGTAAAAAACCTGGGAGGAAACCTTCCCGAAAAGCAATCCACTAGAGTAAAGAGAAGTTTTAGATCTAGTACAAACCTTTTTTCCCTAGACTCTACAATCCTCGTAGATGAACTCACAGCAGAAACCTTCTACTGCTTCAGAACCTTTGAACTCTTCAATATATGAATGCCACCCTTTGATGTTGCACGAATCCCAATATGTGACTAACTCCTTTGCACGAATCCCAATACGTGACTCACNCTCTTACCAGGACAACGTAAAAGGACGTCCAGCTGTCTTCTAGACATGGACGTCCACTTCTGCCTGCTCTCCAAAGGATATGAATTGAGCACCCGTCGCCGCAGAACACACTAGCTCGAGCAACTGTATGCACTTCTTCTGCTTCTGAACACATTGGCATTACGATACCAAGCCAAGCAAGTTTCTCCATTCGACTTCTAGCATTCAGGTACTGCTGCAGCTTGCAAGTCTAGCCTCATATCTATGTGGACTTTCATGCACTAGCTTGATCAGCTCCACATGGTTTCAGAAAGCAGCCTATGTGCTCCGTCCGTGGAAGTACTAGACGCCATCATTGGGTATCTTGCGATTGACCTTCGTCCAACTGCTTTGACAAACAATCGGCGATATTCCAGCCAAGGTCGCTTAGGCTCGCTCAGCATCCATGTGAAGTATCTCGCACAGTCTGTCGGCCACATTTCAAGCTCTATGTACCCAGGGTAGTTGCAAGTGTGTCAGAGATGTGCTAGCGAAACAGCTAAATTTACTGCCAAAGCCCTCAGGACGTCTCGCCCGGAGGCAGATACACTCGATTGTGCGGCAACACTCTTCAGCGTGCTCTCAGTCCAAGTGAATGGGCTCCTTTCATGTGAACCATGAATTCCGAAGCACACGCATCACTATCGCTAATTGTTCGTGCTATTGGTTTCCACGTAGCTTCTCAAATTTTTTCCACTTCTCCGGCACTTCTTGTATCTCTCCTGCTTCGCTGATTGTAGACCACCAGTGATGAAAGTCTCGATACTCCCCCTTCGTCGCGCCCGATCCCTCGCCTAGATCAAAGACCCTTCCATCTGGGGTGCGGAATCCATTTGGTACTGTTCTAGCCTTGAACCAGTCGGGTAGGATAGAGACACCGCCACGAGTCATGGTTTTCATATTCTCGACGTACCGCCTGGCATAGTCGTCTTTGGATTCGCCTTCCCGTTGTGGTACCCGGGTGTGTAATTCACTTCCGAGAATGATGGACTCTCGATCGGTCCCTCCGGCAATGAGGTGATCACGCACCTGACGCGCCTCTACCGCAGAGTCCCAGGGAGTTGTATAGACCATAGGCTCGTCGTCCGAGTCCTGAGATGTCCTGTCGTCTGAACAGTTTGGCGCTGATGTAGACTGTTGGTCATTGGAACGTTGGTCAACGGTTACCCGTTCGGACATCGTAGATGCTCTCGACCCGGGCGGGTCTTGATCGGAGCTTTGGGGTACTGAGGACATTATGGTCATAACACCTGCAGAGGCCTGCCGGAAACAAAGTGGCAGAAGACAGTCTTTTTGTATTGAACCAAGCGACTAGTGATCAGATATGAGCTTGAGTGTGTGATGGCGGCAGAGTGCATACGAAGGTTGTATCGAGGGATCAAGGTCCAACAGCATCAAGTTACTGTGAGTCACTGCCGATGACTGTGATGACGACTTCATATATCATGCATGTCTCTGCGTGGAGTGTGATGGCGAGCAGACTTTTCCACATGCATGAACGAGTTTACCACGTCGGTCTCGATCTACCATAGAAGGCATTTCCAACGAAGAGGCACAGCAGACTGCATAAATTGCATCACTTGTCCTCGGCGCTGTGCCGCACTGCTGCGTGTGGAACATGTATATCTACGCTAGCGGTCGAACAGTATGATCATTCAATAGCAGCCTCAAATCGCAGATAATCTTTTGGTGGAGAACCGGATGGACGAAGCAAGGGGTTCGGAGTCCGCGGTCGATTGCGGGCACTCATCCCACGCAACCAGCGACTTACAGTAAATGAGCCAGGACCGAAAATGCTTGAAAATGTCGACACCGCAAATATGCGTCGAACTGGGATCATGTCTGGGATGAGCACAAGAGCGCAGCCATGTACCTAGAAATCGACGGTCCGGTACGAATCTCATACATCACGATGCATGTGCGCTTGGAATCCTTAACAGGATCTCGGTACACGATCCATTCAGACACGTCTATTCCCTACGTCCCCGTATCGAATGCAAGATGTGCGAGTATGGCACCGCACTATTGTACCTTCGGGTGTGCACTTTTGTGGGATATTGCCTTTCGTCCGAATACTATAAGTCATTGCTGCCATATACCAACTTCAACCATGATCAGTCAAAATCGTCTGCTCGATACTGTCCAGTTTGACATCGTGACGCGCCCCGCCAAGGCAGGGCAGAAAAGATCGGCTAGCAGTCGTCAGTTAAAATACGGCGCCAAAGAAGGAGTACAATCTATAGCGCCAGCAAAGAAGAGGAAGACCACCGAGGCGGCCGTGGAGGAGGATGGGGAGGTGGCACTCGTGGCGTGAAAACAGGAGGCAGGGAATATCATTTCTCCATTCAAACACGTCTATTCTCCGTAGTTTTCACAACACCAAGTGCACGCTCTGGTATCCTTCGCTGAAGCTCTAAAAGCTTTTTTCCCTTGGTAGGACCCTATTGCATCTCGCGTAGTGCTTCGTAATGAGACTGCGCGACTGCGTGCGAAGCACACCACTTCCATACAATACTCTCTAGAATACGTTGATGGCTTCGAGTCTTTGAATCCGATGATCATCATTAAGTCAAAAACGGCAGGCTTCAGCGTCACTGCATTCTACATGGCTGTGATACATGATTTGCATCAACCGCAACCGGGTTCCAGGTTCGGTCTGCAACAAGAAAGATTGATTCCGTGTAGCGTTCGAATTCCGGACGATTGTTGCGACCGCGGGCACAGCAGCTCAAGATTCGAGGAGTTGCTCTCGCCTAGATCTCGCCATCATATAGTGCGATTTCGAACCCATCGCATAAGCAGGTGAGGTCGCGGTCGAGGATTGGGTGACGGGAGCGACTAGCGAGCGATGGCCAGATGCGACTGAGAAGTGGGTATCCCAATTTTACTCAGGTATATATATATTGAAAACACTATACCCAGCACATACGGTCATAGATTGCAGATCATAGGGCATCCCGTTCGCTCTGCCGTACTCAAGCTGCAAATCGGTGAATTAGTAGTACGGTCGGTGACGACGTGCGAATCCTCACTGCTGTATGTTTTTGCTTTTGCTCTACATCGCAATCCTCTAATTATGCTTTGTGTACGCGACTGTGTGTTGGCATATAGTTCTACAGTCGTGTGCAAATGAGGGAGTTTCAAGTCTGTGGCGTGGCGACTAGGAACCTTTGCGTTGAAAAATCCGGTCTTGAGATTTGGAAATACTAGATCTTCGCGTACGCGCGAGCACACATACATGCAGTCCATTCATGGTGCAGTGCCACCCTTACGGCTGGGTTGAGATAAGGCGTCGTATTCACATCGGCGTCTCTGATTCCCATCTGATCGGCGCCAGGACTCAGGAGGCCAGGAATTCACGATCCTGTACATGGAGGGAAGCTATGCGGCCCACCGTCAGCTCGAGCATACGAGTAGCTGACGAAGCGAAGCAGTGGGCAGATCGTAGTCTGAATGTCAATAAAGCTGCCTGACAGTGCAGTGTTGCATACAAAGCAAGTGCTAACTGCCTGCCGCCTCTGCGTCTAGCAACACATCCAACACCGAGTCATTACATGCCTCGCGCGCCACCTCGACCGCCGTCTGTCCAAGAGTGTTCCGGATCTCGAGATCAGCGCCTCGCGCCACTAACATTGCTGCAACGTCTGGCCTTCCTTCCAGCGCAACGCCGTGCAGCGCGGTACCGAGCCCCAGGAACGAAAACATGCCGAAAGAAAACGCATGGTTGTGATAGTAGATGTCGTTGATACCGGCGCAGGTCGCTTGCAAGACAAGCTGCAGGACCGCTTCGCGACTTTCCGCAGTGCGTACTGCGGCATGGTGGAGCAGTTGGCCATTGTGCGGGCGGTCACTCTTAGTATGGGCAAGCAGGAGTTGAACGATTCCGAGAGGAGCGTGCTGCACCGCAATTGATAGAGCTGTGAAATCTATCTTGCAGGGTACGTCGGGGTCAGCGCCGTTGTCGAGGGACCAGGTCATAAGTGGCCTATCCACATCTGTTCCTACGACGAGGCTGTTGAGGTACTTCCGTGATTAGCAACCAGCATGCTGATGTTGGAGATTCTGCGAACTGCATAATTACCTCAACGCTGGAGGGGTTCGCCAGTCTACTACCTCGTTGACATCCCAACCGTAGGCCTTCAGCAGTGACAAAACATCGAGATGTCCTTCACTGATGGCAGCCATTGCGGCGCCCAAGGTTGCCAGAGCGCCACGCGAGAGCAGTGCCCGGACAATATCGATGTCTCCAGCGCCTGCTGCATCCTCGACACAGTTTTGTAAATCTTGTATCGGAGTGTCTTTCCGGAGAATTTCGTCGATTGCAGCTAAGGCGTATTGGGTGTTTCCCGCCTTGCACTGGATTTCGACATGCTCGATCTCTGGGCTGAGGTGTGGGAACATGAGCTTCGTTTCCTGATCAGTCAAGCGGGTCAGGTCCTCGATGCGCTCAGCTTTGAGCAGTTCCTCCGTGGCCGTAAGCTCATGCTTAGACCGGCCGGCATCCATGGGCTCACTGTTCAGGAGACCGACCAGGACTATGGGTCCATTGACAAGAAGTGGCTTGACAGTGGGTGTCAAGTTGACATGCGGAGAGGTTTGGAGATAGCTTGTGTGAGGTGTGGAACGGCGGTCACATGGGATTCAATCATCGGAGGAGGCCATAGTACGTCCTATCCGACCAGGTCACTGAGCGTGATGTACCTCGATGAAAGTACAAGCTGAGGAGCAATGCCATCGTCACGGTCGGTTTAAGACATACTCCCAGACCGGCTTCGGGTCATATCCCTATGGGCGTCTGAGTCCGATTTGATCGGCGCCGAGATCCCGTGTGAGCTGTGATGAGCGGTTGCTGTCACAGCCGAGCCGCGCCGGCGCAGTCGCTAGTGCGGGGACGCCAACGTGTAATGATTTAATAAACGTACGGCACCTCGTTCTCTAGAATTTCGTAGCAAATGAGACCTTACAAGACCTCAGTATGCCGACTGCTGAACTCAGTGTCGCCGTCTACGATAATGACGGGAGTGTATTCAAGCATTGGACTCTCTTTTACGACGGGCCTTCCGATGAAGAAAAATTCATATTCAATATCATGGGCTCTTCGACTCGATACCGATATGAAAAGCGGCAGTCCGATGCTCGTGCATCCGCAACGCTCTTGGAGCTTGTGACCATTTGTCGTGTCGATGTCTCCAAACTCAGCATCATCGAGGACCTAGCGCAGACCGCGGAGATCCACAATGAAGCTCCTGGGTATAATTGCCAGGACTATGTTCTCGAGCTTTTAGACGCGTTGGAGAACAACGACGTGATCAACGGGCAGGATAAAAAGTATCGAAAGTCGAGGGCAATTCTTGAGGCCAAGGTGGATGGTCTTGCGTGATGTCAAGGGCCGGTGGACTGGCTACGTCTCCGTATCGAATGCAAGATGTGCCAGTATGGCACCGCATCACTGTAACTTCGGGTGTGCACTTTTGTGGGATATTGCCTTTCGTCCGAATACTATAAGTCATTGCTGCCATATACCAACTTCACCCATGATCAGTCAAAATCGTCTTCACACCAAAAGCATTGTTTGCCCGCGAATTTCGGAGGCCAAATTTTCAGAGCCCTAAAAGAATCCCAATGCCTATATATATCCACCTGAAATGCGATATACACATACGTTCGAATACAGCGTGTGATAGATGATCTATCAGCATCCATGTAGCGGATGCTCGCAGTGTAGCCACTGAAAACTTTCAAAAAGTCACGTAAACTTGAACATTCTCGGTCAAGACAGAGCATGAGTGCTGGCTATGTGGCGCGTACCCGTCCTGTCGATTGAGATGCTTAATATACGCTTGAGTAGATGCGTTTAGGTCAAGTATCACGTGCTGTAACCAAAGGCATCTGTATATAGCACTTTAGGTGTATACAGTATCAAGGTGTCGGCACTCTCACAGCTCAGGAGATTCGGTTCTCGAAATCCGCGGGCAGACGACACTGTCACTTGCACACGATCGTGTCAACACCGATGCAGGAACGAGAGTCGCCATTCAATGACCCCAAAGCTGTGCCGCATTCAAGTCAAAGTTGAAGGCTCGGGTTAGCGAGAGAGAAGCTCAACATGGCGCATACTGAAGCAGCCCTGTCGCTGCTACATCCAGACGCTCCGAAATGGAACAAAGACTTCCTAGCAGCAATTCAGACCACCTTAAAAAGGGATCCAGCGGCAGATCTGCTGTCAATGTTTACCAATGAATATCGAGAGCAACACAGACGTGCGCAACTTTCCGGATTGTCGGCAGTCGGCAAAATCAACCTGAGCACCCTATACAACCTCGATCTCGATTTCCGTTCCGATCCAGACCTCAACCTGTTGTCTGCGTTTCCGAGGACCTACAGACGTAGAATCGGTTATTCTGGTGGGCCAAAGATCAAGTCACCTGAGGCAGACAGACCCGT
>NW_027069752.1:379909-420794 GCF_002906115.3 Quercus suber | reverse complement strand
AGCTTGCCCGGTCACTTCCTTGTGACCCAAGTATCCACACTCCCTTGATTCGGGGCTTATCTCCGCGACTTTGAACAACAAACCATGTTCTCCATTTCCATCGTCTCCCACTTGTCAAACCCCTTGTCCTTGGTCTCCAAGTTCCTTTCCCTACCAGTCACAGTAAACCTTTGATCCTCCACATGCACTCACATACCACCATCACAGTCATCGCTTCGAAAAACATCGCAATGGCCCCCACAATAGGAGATGAAATCCAACCCTCGTTACTCCGCGATCTCGCTCCAGTAACCACATACGTACCTACCTTACTTAACAAAAAGTCCATTGACCGCACACACGAAGACACATTTTAAGAATCGGGAGAACTACTGCACTTCGCCACTGTTTTTTTCTTACATATCGGTGATTCTGTCGTTACCCAGATGTGGGAAGGGAAGGGGAGAGGGAGAAAGGTGGAAGGGTGGGAAGATCAGGTACGTGTGTGTGTGTGTGTGTGTGTGTGTGGGTGTTTTATCTCCGAGCGCGTGCGTAGGGTAGGATTCGGGCTGTTCGGANAAGATATGTGCATCAAGGAAAAATCCTACAAGGGCACAAGAGTGATAGTACTTAGAAGGAAATGCGTAACACTTAGTTATAAGTACCAATTTAGCAAAGCACACAGGCTACATAAAGCATGGTATAAACCACAAAGGCCTATAAGTGCATAGAAACTACCCTAAAGGCTTACAAAAGCAATATGGGTACAAAAAAAAAAAAAACAGAAACCTTAAAAACCTACAAAGGTACCAGGTACAAACCATAAATTCATAAAGAAAATGTAAAGTACTGAATAATATAACATGAACATAGAAATATGCTAAAGTTAGACTAAAGCAATAAACAAAAGCCTATTAGCTGAAATCTCCCCCTTTCGTTGAACTCCCCCGCTCCCCCTGCTAACATCAAAGTTCATGAAGAAAAGGACTGCACTGAAGATAAAGCAGCAGCTGCAACTAAGAAGAAACCGAGTCTGCTGCTGATAAACAGAGAAGTAGAAGAACACTAACAAATGACAAGTAGTTGGTTATTGGTTAGTGATAAATGACGTGTAGCTTAGTTCATTGTATATATGCCTTTAGTGAAACCACGTGCCTCACGTGCTTATATTAATTTTCTGTTAAGTCAGTTTTTCTGTTAATTATTTTAGGCGAGTAAGTTAGTTTGTTAGTGGTTAAGTGTCTCTCGTATATAAAAGGGAAATGGCTTGTAATTTAGTTCAATTCAATGAAATCATTTTCTCCCAAATCTAGTTTCAAATAGGTTACACGTGTAAGTGAAGTTTCATGTTAAATAATGATGTGAAGAATTAGTTAATATATATTTATAACACAATTAAATACATACCCATTGGACTTGGGTCGTTTAGGTTAAAGTATATCTCTATATGTTATATTAATTACTTAAGGAAACTCTCCAAAGTATTTATATTGAAATTTTGAAGGGAAAGTGATCTACCCTCAATTGGCTGTGAATTCATCAAAAAGGGGATTTAACTTTACCTAAAAACCACGGACTTGGGGACGAATTGTGGACGGAGAACATGAGTTGAAACCATTAATGAAACCAAGGAGGCCATCTTGACCTTTAAGGCAGGGAAGTAATTGGATTTTCTAGCGCATATATATATATATACACATATAATTTGTATTGACAGTCTTAATTGAATGAAAATGATGAACATTGGACAAGATAGGAAGAGCAGACATGCATGGGTATGGAAGATGAAATGGTAGTGGTGGACTAATAGTGGTTATAGTGGTGACAAAAATTATAATGACCTAAAAGGGGTCTTGCAATCCAAGAAATCTCACATTGCTTAGAAAAGCACATGGAGATGTACTTATAAAGAGTGATCATTCTTTAATGTGTAAAGGTATTTTTCCCATGAGAGATATGGCCCCAAAGTGGACTGTATCTGAGTCCTTATTAGTGTTGTTGGTACGTATATATGAGTAAGAAATAATCTACAAGTTGGTGCTCATGCATGAGAATGAGAATGAGAAATGAATGAGATACAATAAATAAGAACCCGGCTTAACTTAACAAAACAAAAACAAAATGTGTGGCTCTATTGTATGTCAGTCTATTAATTCTGAAAAAACCCAGCATATATATATATATATTTAGAGAATTTCAACCCAGCATATATATTATTAACCCAAAAACTCGTTCAATTCGGACAATTTGATGTATGGAAGCCCATTCAATTTACCCTTCCTTTTAAAGTATAAAAATAAATAAATAAATAAATAAAAAGTCTTATTATTGCTAAATCTAATTTTAATTATGATTTGTTTTGCATGGTAAGATTTGGGTATGTAGGCATTTGGATTTGATGATCTATATCCATATATTTTGCTTGCTACAAGATATAAATTTTACTTTAATCTAATTTAAGGGTATATGAATGTGAAATTTCCTCCTCGAGACTTGAACCATAGCCATTGCCATCTCTCACACCTCACAAATACTTATACTTGTAGAGTAACCATTGCAACATGATATTCTATAACAACAAAATTTTCTATTCTAATCTATATATACAAATTTAGCATCTTTAATTGCATGTTCAAAATCTTTCTATTATTCTAATTTTAAACATAGTAACATAAAACACCTATTCTTTTCATCACAAAGATGATCTATAATTGCTGTTATTCTAATTTTAAAAATATAAACATAAAACATCTTTTTCTTTCGTCATAAATACTGATGATGTCGAAAATCATCAGTAAGTCACATAGTCCTCTCGTGCTCAAAACAATACCTGTACAACACAGAACAAGAAGACCCTAGGAGAGTACCGATGTGGTACCGGTCAAAGACCCTCTGAAGATTAAGTTAGAAAACTTCTCACAACCCTAAAGTGCAAGAGTTGGGGTCAATTATTCGTACCTTCATTTGTGAGTGCTTTTGGGGTTTTTATATCAATGTAGAACCGACTCTTGTTTCTTGGGCAGAAAGATCATTCCTTATAGAGAAAATTTTAATAAATGTATGCATTTCGTGGGATTCTTCCCATATAGGGGTTTCTTGACCAAGACCAAACATAGAGCGCAAGATATTTCCATTTAAGATTTCTTGGAGTTCACTTAAGCCATGTGGGTGCCACGTGGCCTTGACATTAGTTACCCTCATGTCCATACACCAAAGATTTCGTCCGTCTAGGACCACCCGTCATGCATTCTTTCCATCCAAAACCTTGAACCATCTTCTTATATTATTTACTGTCGTCATGTTCATGCACTCATCATATTTGATTTTTGATCTCTTATTTGTTGCTGCAGATTATAGAACACATTTTCTTTCCCCTCGTTAATAATAGGCCTAGATTTGTTCATCAATCATGTCAGGCCTTTCAAATCTATAATAGTCACTTATATTTGATGTTTTTTGGAGAGGATCTTCATGATCACTAAGTTGTCAGAGAGGTTGTGGTCGAAGCTGGTAACCTTAGATACCTTTCACTGGTATTGTGACAGTCCAGAACCAACTAAGGCTGCCCATTGCTACAACGAACGAATACGCATACGTGAGTCCATCTCCTTACACTTGCTTTCTTTTTTGCTTTTTGGTAAATTGCTTAACTATTTTCATCTGTCCGTTTTTATGCAGAAATGAAGGAAAGCAAGAGGAGGGCCTTCATAAAGCAGCAAGCTGCTGCGAAGAAAAAACAAGACAAAAGTTTACCCCCTAAAGATGGTGGTCAAGCTAATCTGTCCATAAAGAGAAAACCAACAGTGAAGACCAACTGTCCTCCCAAAAAGCCCAAAGTTACTTTGGAGTCAGCCATCGGGTTAAGGGCTGAGACGAAGAAGACAGCTACTCCGCCTGCACAAAGGAGGGGTAAGGGACTCATGATGGGTCATGTTCCTGTCACTGAAAAACCACCCGTCCTCCTCCGCGAGGATTCCAAGTATGCTTTGGAGTAGCTTTCATCCATTATTACAACCGACGACTATGAGGACTTAATCAACCACGCAACCGAAGCTATGGGGGAGACGTGTTTTTTTTAGCATTGCATAGGTAATTGTATCTATCTTTCTTCCTTTCCACTTTGTCTTGTTATATATTCTAACCCTCTTTTATCTCCAAGAAATGCTAATGATGTAAGGGTTAATGGGCCGTTGCCTATCCTATAAGATGGCATTGGACCGCGTCAGGGCAAAGGCACAATCAACGAAGGCGAAGCTGGGGGAGTTGAAGGCTTGGAAGATGGTCCAAGAAAAGAAGCTTGCCTTGTTGGAGCAAGTCCGAGGTGAGCTGGAGAAGCAGACAGAGGTGCTAAAGCAGGTCATTAAAGATAAAGAGAAAGAGATCAAGACTGCCAAAGATCAACTCCGTCAGGCCACGGAAGAAGTAGTACGGGAGTATCACGACTCTGACGCCCTCCTAGAGCTTTGACGGGTTCATCCTTGAAAAATTAAGTCCAAAGTAGATGGGCTCATCCCACAAAGGATGATTCAAGATTTGAAAGCCCACATGGTGGACGGGTTCATCCTAAGGGTTTGATTTGAAATGTTAAGTCCAGAATAGACGGGCTCATCTCGAATGAAAAATTGTCACAAGCATACACCCCAAGGAATGATTCAAGATTTAATCAACAAAGCGGATGGATCCAACTAAGGACTCCATCCCGTAAAACTGATGAAAGCATTAAGGTATCTAAATTGGTATGTATATAAAAAAGAAACAAAGTGCAATAAATAAATAGCCTGAGGAAGGAAAATTGTTTACAAACACCCAAAAACAAGGGTAACGGAAGCAATAAAATTGTTTTCCCATATAAACAAAAAAGGATAATACATAAAGTAACAAAAAACTACTATTGAACAGTACAGGTTTCTTAATGCCTCGCTTCAACCGTCTGGTCCCCATCAAGTGGACATGCCTCCTTTCCTTTAGTTTCAACTTGGCCTTCAAGAGGGGCGGTCACTCCGTCACTATTGGGGTCGTCAATAAGGGCATCATTGGCAAACAACTCATCAGTGCTTTAGGAATGGACGGGCTGACTTAGAGTCTGGGCCTGGGCATCAATGGAAACATGTGACAGGTCCAGATCTGGAAAAAAGCTTTGACTTGATGAAAGCAGTCGTTAAAGTCATCCGCATAGGAACCGCCAAGCTCTAGGAGGGCGTCAGAGTCGTGATACTCCCGTACTACTTCTTCCGTGGCCTGACGGAGTTGATCTTTGGCAGTCTTGATCTCTTTCTCTTTATCTTTAATGACCTGCTTTAGCACCTTTGTCTGCTTCTCCAGCTCACCTCGGACTTGCTCCAACAAGGCAAGCTTCTTTTCTTGGACCATCTTCCAAGCCTTCAACTCCCCCAGCTTCGCCTTCGTTGATTGTGCCTTTGCCCTGACGCGGTCCAATGCCATCTTATAGGATAGGCAACGGCCCATTAACCCTTACATCATTAGCATTTCTTGGAGATAAAAGAGGGTTAGAATATATAACAAGACAAAGTGGAAAGGAAGAAAGATAGATACAATTACCTATGCAATGCTAAAAAAAACACGTCTCCCCCATAGCTTCGGTTGCGTGGTTGATTAAGTCCTCATAGTCGTCGGTTGTAATAATGGATGAAAGCTACTCCAAAGCATACTTGGAATCCTCGCGGAGGAGGACGGGTGGTTTTTCAGTGACAGGAACATGACCCATCATGAGTCCCTTACCCCTCCTTTGTGCAGGCGGAGTAGCTGTCTTCTTCGTCTCAGCCCTTAACCCGATGGCTGACTCCAAAGTAACTTTGGGCTTTTTGGGAGGACAGTTGGTCTTCACTGTTGGTTTTCTCTTTATGGACAGATTAGCTTGACCACCANGCATATACATAGAATTTCTAAATAACTCCTCTTATTAGATAAAAATTATTTTTTGGAAAACGAAAAAACTACTCTTCGGGCTTAAAAGAAACTGTAGATATAAAATTAAACTAAAAATAAATAAACTGGAAATGAGGAGTGTTGTCGCCCTTGCCACTGTCTACTAGTAGTACTTTTTGAGGTGCTCTATGTTCCATGGATGATGCAGCTTTTGTCCATCTAGTGTCTCCAAGTGGTAGGTCCCTTTCCTATACCATGATGCAATTCTGTATTGTCCTTCTTAGTTAGGTCCTAACTTCCCCTAAGAGGTGCCTTTTGTGGCACCCACCACCTTTCTCAGAACAAGATCCCTAACTTGGAAGTCCTTGTGTTTGACCTTAGAGTTGTAATGTTTGGCCATAAGGTTTTGGTACCATGATAACCTTTGCTCAGCTATTTTTTTGACTTCGTCCACCAGATCAAGTTGTAAGCGCATAGCTTCATCATTCCTACTCTCATCATAGTTTTCCATTCTATAGCTTGTGAGTCCTACTTTGGCCAGGATGACTGCCTCGTTTCCATATGCCAAATGAAACGGCGTTTCTCCTGTAGGTGTCATTGCAATTGTCCTGTAAGCCCATAGGACGCTTGATAGCTTTTTAGGCCATATACCTTTTGCCCCCTTGAGCCGAGTCTTGATGATTTTAAGCAAGAATCGGTTTGTGAACTCAACCTTTTCGTTGGCTTAAGGGTGGGTAGGTGATGAGTAGTGGTTCTTGATCCCTAGTTGTAAAGAAAAGTCTTTGAACGCGTCGTTGTCGAACAGCTTCCCGTTGTCTAAGACCAATACTCTAGGTATACCGTACCTGCAAATGATGTTCTTCCATATAAAGTTTCGCACATTCTTATCCGTTATGGAGGCCAAGGTTTCGACTTCTACTCACTCAGTAAAGTAGCCTATACTGACTACTAGGAACCTCAACTGTCTAATCACTATTGGGAACGGGCCCATGATGTCCAACCTTTAATATGCGAAAGGCCATGGGGCTGTTAATGAAGTGAGTTCTTCCGCTGGTTGTCAAATGAGGTTGGGTCACAGGCTTTAACATATGCAGCAGCATCCGTCTGCATGGTAGGCTAATAGTAACCTGCCTGCATGAGTACATGCACCAACGATCGTGACCCAAAATGATTCTCGCAGACTCCTTCGTGGACTTTTCACATTACATAGTCTACTTCTTTGGGGATGAGACACCTTAGGTATGGTCGGGAGAAGCCCTTTTTGTATAGAATGCCTTTAATGAGAACAAAACATGGTGCTTGAACCTTCAACTTCCTTGCAGCTTCCTTACCCTCAAACAACCCAACGTCCTTTAGGTAAGAGGTTATTGGTGTTGTCCAGTAGTTCTTGGAACCTATTTCCTACACACTGATGTTGTTTATCAATGGTGAAATTTGAATGAAGGACAGTACTTGGCTAGAGATGAACATGTGTTCCACGAGGCAGCTTTAGCAAGGCAGTTAGCGTGCTCGTTTTCTTCCCTTGGTACTTCTTCATTCGTTTGTTCTTGCACTCATAGTTGCCATTGACCTAGTTGGTTACTACTTAGGAATCACAATATACGACCATATCATTAGCTCCTGCCAATTTGGCGAGATCCAACCCTACTATCAAAGTTTCGTACTCTGCCTTGTTATTGGTCATAGGGAAATCAAGACGGATCATGCATTCAACTTTGTCCCCTTCTAGGCTATGAAGTACCACACCAGCTTCCGATGCTTGCCTATTGGATGATCCGTCCATGTGGATGCCCCACTGGGGCGTCTTTTCTACCCCTAGTCTTCCGTAAAGGTAAATTCTTTACTGAAGTCAGCAATAACTTGTCCCTTTATAGCCGTTTGTGGTTGGTACTATATGTCAAATTTGCTCAACTCGATTACCTATAGCGCCATCCATCCAACGGCTTCAGAGCTGCTCATTACCCTTCTAAGGGGTTTGTCCATTAGGACAATCATAGTATGTGCCAGGAAATATGGCTTGAGCTTTTGGGCCGCAGTTACTAATGCAAAGGAAAATTTTTCCATCGAGGGGTATCTCTCTTCTGCTCTTCAGATGCTCAACTTGTGAAATACACTAGTTTCTGCACCCTGTTCTCTTCTTTAACTATGGTCGCGTTGACAACGGTGGAGGAGACAGCTAGGTATATGAATAGTACTTCCCCTGGCTTTGACAGGCTTAGTAACAGCGGGGAAGAGAAATACGTCTTCAGGTCTTTGAAATCTTACTGAAACTCTGTCATCCATTCAAATGATTTCTTCAATGTATGGAAGAAAATTAGGCACTTATCATTACTCTTTAGACAAACCTGCTCAGGGCAGCTACCTTACCGTTCAGGCTTTGTACCTCCTTTACATTCTTTGGTGGGGCTAACTTCATCATGGCCTGAATCTTATCCGGGTTGATCTCAATAACCTTTTAGGATACCATGAATACAAGGAATTTTCCTGCCGTCACCCCAAACACACACTTACTTGGGTTCAGTTTTATGTTATAAGATCGAAGGGTGTCAAAGGTCTCTTGGAGGTCGTCCAAGTGGTCGTCCTCCCGTATACTTTTGACCAACATGTCATCCACGTAAACTTCCACATTCCTCGTAATTTGGTGTGCGAACATTTTGTTCATCAGCCTTTGATATGTAGCACCTGTGTTCTTTAACCCGAATGGCATCACTTTGTAACAGAAGAGGCTCTGGCTAGTGAGGAATGAAGTCTTCTCTTGGTCGGGCTCATCCATCTTGATCTGGTTGTATCCAAGGAACACATCCATGAAACTTAGCAGCTGGTGTCTTGCTATTGAGTCAACCAAGATGTCAATCCTCGGGATAGGATAATTGTCCTTAGGGTAGGCCCTGTTTAGGTCTATGAAGTCCACACACATCCTCCATTTTTCGTTAGCTTTCTTAACCATCACCACATTAGCTAGCCAATTGGGGTAGTATACTTCTCATATGAAGTCTGTTTCTTGTAATTTGCGAACCTCTTCCACTATGGCCCTGTCGTGCTCCTATGCAAACACCCCTTTTTTTTCTGGCATATGGGAGGAGAAGAGGGCGATATGTTTAGCCTATGGACAATGACGGATGGATCAATTCCAGGCATGTCCTCATGGCTCTAGGCAAACACGTGCTGGTTTTCCCTTAGAAATGTCATCAGTGCTTGCCTGATTGGCAGGCTAGCCAAAGTGCCGATTCTGGTAATTTGTTCAGGCTTTAAGTCATCACGAAGAACTTCTTCCAATCCTTCCACTACTTCTACAACTTTTTGCTATTCTTCTATACACATTATCTACAAATGATCGTCCATTTCGAGCATTGCAATATAACATTTGTGCGCTGCTACTTGATCTCTTCGTACCTCCCCTACTCGGTACTCCATTGGGAATTTTATCATCAAATGGTAAGTTGAGGTTATGGCCTTCCACAAATTCAAATTAGGATGACCCAATATGGCATAGTAAGCAGATGAATAGTCTTCAACCAAGAATGTGACATCCTTGGTGATCTGCTGTGGGTAATCTCCGACTATTACAGACAAAGTGACTACTCCTAGGGGGGTACCCTTGTTCCTCTAAACCTGACAAGTGGTATGTAAATAGGAACTAGGCGCTCTTTATTAATCCTCATCTGCTGAAACGCTGGGTAGTAGAGGATGTTGGCAAAGCTCCCATTATCCACAAGTACTTGGTGGGTGTTGTAGTCCCCTATCCGAATGCTAACCACGAGCGCATCGTCGTGTGGGTTGTGGAGACGCCTGGCATCTTCCTTTGTAAATCCAATGACAAGGTTTCCAATCCGTGCCATCTTCAGGATGAATCCCATCAACTGGACATTTTGAACCATTTGTAGGTAGGTTTTGCATGCCTTCTTGGATGACCCAAATGCCATGGTTCCCCCTAAGATCATCCTTATGTCTCCTAGTGGAGGTCTGGGGTGCTCATTTTCTCTCTGGGTAGGCAGTTCCTGGGGCTGATCTGTCCTTTCTTATCTGATGAACCTTTGCAATTTCCCTTGCCTAATAAGAGCATCTATCTGCTGTTTTAAGTCATAGCAATCAGACGTGTCATGATTATGGTCACGCTAGACCCAACAATACTTGTCTTTAGACCTCTTACTATGGTCTCCCTTCAGCTTGCTTAGGAACGTCCAAGTTCCTTCGTCCTTGATCTACTTCAGGACTTGATCAATCGGGGTGTTCAGCGGGGTAAAGCTTGCGAACCTTCCAACGGGAGGTTCAGAGTGCCTATCTTCCCTTCTATCTCCTGTCCTTTCTATCTTTCGCCCTCTATCCTGTCGCGGTTCCTCCTGTCTTTCTCTCTTCTTAGGCTTCTATTCGTAAGCTATCAGTGCATCTTCTGCGTTCATATACTTGGTAGCCCTGTAGAGCACATCCAACATAGTCGTTAGGTCGTTCTTGTATAAAGAAAATAGAAACTTACCCTTCCGTAGCCCATTCGTAAATTCAGTTACGAGTATCTTGTCATCAGCTTCATCGATTAAGAGTGCTTCCTTGTTAAAGTAGGCTATGTATGACCTCAGCGTCTTATCCTCCTATTGCTTGATGCTTATCAGACATGCAGTGGACTTCTTATACCTGTCTCCCCCGATAAAGTGTGAGGAAAACTAGGCGCTTAACTCCTTAAAGGTACCAATGGAATTGGGCATCAACCTGTTAAACCAAACCCTTGTGGGGCCTTTCAGGTAGTAGGGAAGGCCCTGCACATGATCTCGTTTGCCACTCCTTACAGGTGCATTAATGTCTTGAAAGACTCCAGGTGATCCAATGGATCCTTAAATCCATCATATCTCTCCACTTAAGGCATACAGAACTTTGGTGGAATGGGGAATGAAGTGATAGATGCGGTGAATGGTGAATCAGTTCGATGGACCAGATCATCGAGGTCGCTAGATACCCGTCCTCTAAAGGCGTTCATCATGAAATCCATTCGTTCCTTCATCATCTGCATCTCTGTGAAACCGTATTTGTGGTGGATGGATGACTCATGTCCTATCGCTCTGATCTACTTAGGGCGTTGCAACCATTCGACCCTTCGTGGTCCCTTTTCTCAATGCTAATGCCTTCCTGGTCCTCCTCTTGAGTATTAAGCCTTGCATTCTTCTAGCGCAGTTGCTCTTCTAGATCATGGTTTTACTGGGTGAGGCATTCTACGACAACAACGAGAGCCTGGACTTGTCTCTCAAGTGTGGCGGTGTGTGGTTCATCTCCTTGAACATTGTTGGTGGTCGCCATTGAGCGAGTAAGCACTATGCAACTCTTTGTCTGGGAAGCAATAGTATGGCTTGCAAGTTGTACTTGTTCTCTCCCATAGATGGCGCTAACTAATGATGTCGAAAATCGTTAGTAAGTCACATAGTCCTCTCGTGCTCAAGACAATACCTCCACAACACAGAACAAGAAGACCCCAAGAGAGTACTGGTGTGGTACTGGCCAAAAACCCTCCAAAGGTTAAGTTAGGAAACTTCTCACAACCCTAGAGTGTTAGAGTTGGGGTCACTTATGCGTACCTTCGTTTGGGAGTGCTTTTGGCGATTTTATCGTAATGTAGAACCAACTCTTGTTCCTTGGGCAGAAAGATCATTCCTTATAGAGAAAATTTTAATAAATATGTGTATTTTGTGGGATTCTTCCCATATAAGGGTTCCTTGACCGAGACCAAATGTAGAGCGCAAGATATTTCCATATAAGATTTCTTGGAGTTCACTTAAGCCATATTGGTGCCACATGGCCTTGACATTAGTTGCCCTCACGTCCATACACCAAAGATTTCATCCGTCTAGGACCACCTGTAATGCATTCTTTCAATCTAGAACCTTGATCTGTCACCTTATATTATTTATTATCGTCAGGCTCATGTATCCATCATATTTGATTTTTATCCCCTTCAAATATGATCTCTTAATTGTTGTAGCAAACACATTTTCTTTCCCCTCATTAACAATAGGCCTAGATTTGTTCATCAATCATGTTAGGCCTTTCATATCTATAACAGTCACTTATATCACTAGCCCTAGTCTTAGTCCTAGGGACATCATTATCATCTATGACTAATAACCAGGATTTCAAGAATGAGGGGACAAAAAGGCAAAGGGTTGCTTGGTTGTATTGTTTAAACAACAATTTTCATTGTTCAAAAAACACAACACAACACGTATTTTTATAATACTTAAATAACGTTACTAGAACAACATACCAAACGGGCTCAAAATCTCTCTCTCTCTCTCTCTCTCTCTCTCTCTCTCTCTCTCTCTCTATATATATATATATATATATTAATTGGCAAAATTAGAGAAAGTTAAATTAAAATTTAAAATTAGAATCTAATTTTACAACATGTGTCTAAATTTATGTGGGGACCATACTATAATTATCCACTTAAGTTTTTTAATCTTTGTGCCAAGTGAGTTAATGAGTGTAGGATACTAAGAATCTAATATTAATGAACAAAAAAATTTAATAATAATAAAAAAAAATCACATGATATACATACTCAATAAAAATCACCATATAACAAAAATCGCTACTCACTCTATTTTATTATAAATTAGAAGAATAAAAAAATTGAACATAAATCGTATTAAATTTAGATAAAAATTTTAATATGTGACTAATTACATTTATTTTTAAAAAATTGATTAATTATTTATATTTTATAATAAAAATTGTGTTTAGTTTTAAATGTATCCATATGTATACATGCGTTGCATGCTGAAAGTTCAAAATGGGTATGAAACACCCTTGAACGTTTAGACCCTCAAATTACAAAAATACCAATTCAAGGTTTATATCAAACAATTCATGTGCGAAATATGATAATAAGCTTATAACAGAATTGATAAAATAATCTAAGCCAAATATAAACACATCCACAGCAGTAAATATAAGGCAAGGATAAAGGAAAGAGAGATGCAAACACACGGACAACACACGATGTGTTATCGAAGAGGAAACCGAAGTCCTCGGCGTAAAACCTCTCCGCCGCCCTCCAAGTGGTGATAAAATCCACTAAAGAATATAGTTGGGATACATGAACAGCAGAAGACCCTCCAAGCCTAATCTACCCAAGTACCTAAGCCCTCCAAGCTTCTTGCTCCAACGAGGTTACGCCGAACCTATTTCTTCTTTAGCTTCCCGGATTCCGCTACTTGACCATAGCATCAACCAATGTATATTGGTTCCTTTCCAAACTGCTTCCCAAAGCACCAAATGGACCTTCTCACAGACGTGGGTGTGGTGAGACAAGGGTTTGGTAAATGACCTCTCAAGGGTATAACAATGGAGAGGAAGAGAGTAGAGGAATTTGTAGAGTCTCTTTAGATGAAGATTGGGGATGAATCAATCTTGTATTTCTCTAGGGTTTTCTCTCACAAAATTCTCTCTGGAAGCTCTCTCAATATGATGGGTATAAGGGTGTATATATAGTAGGGTGAGAAGGGAATGCAAAACGTCAGTTTTTGCCAAACAGGGCAAGTTGGCGACTTGATCTCGCGGCTTGGCCAAGTCGCGAAATCAAGTCGCGACGTAACGGCCTGGCCAGACTGGAACTTTTGTCCTGTAGCGTGACAGCTGGCGCGACCCTTCAGCTTCCCAGTGTGCCTCTCACGTGACTGCCTTTCGCGGCTTGCCAGTCGCGAACCACCCGCAAGTCCTAGTCGCGAGACTCTGTTTTTCTTGCACACTCTTGAGCTTTTCTTCACATCTTCTCACACACTACCCTTACAATTTTCCCACCTAAATACAGGGTTACTAAGTGCTAAATTACAAGCAAATTGGTCACGGAATAAAGCCAATTAGATGGTTGATTAAATTCAACCTTACAATCTCCCCCTTTGGCTATTCCGTGACAAAACCCTACAACAGACTCTAGACTTAAACGTGAGTTGGGAACAGTTGGAAAACTCACTCACACCTAACTCTAGATTCTGAAAAGCTCTTGAACATATGAATAAGTAACTCCTGAAACACAATAACATAGCAATATCATTGTACGCAGAAAACTTAATATGCATATGGAGCAAAATAAGCATGATCAAGCAAAAATGAACATAAGCATAAAAGCAATAATTCATGGCAAGATCAACACCAGTAGTCACTTAAGCAAAAGTGATTACTATGTTCATTCACACAAGGAATGAACATCCGGACATGCAAAAATGATAAACTCAATTGAAGAGTATCATTTGCAAGTCCAACACTCAACCAATGCATACAAACATATATGCATCTAGGAACAATCCTACAAGGGCACAAGAGTGTTGTACTTAAGATAATGCAAAGCATTAACAAGTACCAAAACACAAAGCACAAAGGCTGCATATGCAAAGTTTTGGCAAATACATGGCACAAACCATACAAGCCTACAATCAGTGCATAAGAACAAGAAATCAACCCTCAAAGCTTACAAAAGCATCAATGGGTACAAACCACAAACAAACAATGCTTAAAGCTGAATAACATCATACTATATAAGTACTGAAGGATGTAAATTGGATACAGAACAGTGATAAAGACTAAAGATAGACAAAAACAGTAAACAAAAATCTGTTAGCTGAAATCTCCCCCTTTCGTTGAGCTCTCCCCCTGCCAACAGCATCTCCCCCTTTTTGTCAAGGAATAGCTAGTCGTCATTATCTTCGAGCTTTCTTTGAATTTCATCCAATTGAGTTTGAATCAAAGTAAACTTCGTATCCCATCGAGAGTTGAGATGATGCAAGATAGAAGTAAGATTGGACATCTTTGAACTCAGCTCATGAACAGAAGCTACAATAGAGTCTAGCTTCTCGTCAGCGGGGAGTGAACTGGAGTGCGAGCCACTGTGGGTCGCGGAAGCTTCTGTTTTGATTCCCTTCTTGCTATGACCAATGCTAGCATTGAATGTGCGCATGTTGATTGGACATGGTTTTGCGCAGGGAACTTCATTCTCAGACGGATAGATCCCTTTACGCTTCAGAATCCGTGAGATGAGACAGCAAAATGGGATGCACATCCTTGATTCTGTTCTTAGAACAGTTTTGCGAAGGATATGAAAGATATGAGCACAGATGTCAATCTCGACATCAGAAATCAGATCATGAAGAAACAGTGCACGCCCGAGATTCATATACCCTGTGCTGGATAGGGGATACAGGTTGTGAAACATGACGATCGTGAGCACCCTCAATTTTGGAGGAAGAGATGAAACACTGACTGAATTCCCATTTGAGGAAAATTCTAGATTGTCCCCAAGAGCTGCTTTAAGTAATTCTTCATCCGGATGAAAATCATCATAGACCGGTGATATCCCAAGTATTGGCCTGTTGATGTGCAGAATCTCTGCTAGATATGCGGGAGAGACCGAGAAACTTTTTCCTCTAACCCAGCACTTAAGTTCATCTCCTTCAATAATTGCATTGGCATAAAACTCTTTTACCAGATCTTCATATGCATCATCAAGGTCAGAGAGGAGATAATTCCAGTCCTTGCGAGCAAACCATTGAGGAATGTTGGTGTCAAACAGAGAATGTTGGTCAAAGACTCTTTCAATCAGAGGTGTCGCCTTTTTGAAGTAATTTTCATGAGTCTGAAAGGCAGCATACGATCGAAACTTGTTGGGATCGAACACACCAGATGGGGAACGAGCCCGCTTTGGTCTAGGAGAGAAATCATCAATTTCAATGACATGTTCCTTCCCTTTGCTGCTTCCTCCTTTCACAGCTGATCTCTTGAATGGAGACATTTTCACTCTGCACTATGATTTAATTCACACACAAACACCAAACAAGACAGCACCCATTATTAGCAATATGTCAGTGCCATACCATGGATAATGAAGGAAACCCTAAACACTTGAAATTTAGGGTCAAAACATGACAATGAGTTTGTTTAAACAACCAACACCACAACAAGAACACAAGATAAAGATGATCAGTGTATGGACTAGCACAAACATACAGTATAATCCGAAAATCAGAAACCCATGTTCAAACAAGATAAATCACAATACACAACAACATCTTCACAAAACGGGAAAAAATTTCCCAAATCAGGAAGTATGAAGGGTAAGGAAGAAAACCCATACCTTTTTGTTGAAGATTTGAGAGAAAATGATGCAGAAATGGAAGTTTTTCAACGAGAAACACGGAGTGTTTGTGAGAGTAAAATGAGGAAGACAATGAACAGTCACACAAGTACGAGGGAAAAACTGAAAACAATTTTGAAATTGTCTTTAAAATGCAAAACACGCGTTTTTCGCGACTGGATCAAGTCGCTAGTAAGTCGCCAGGTTAAGCCGCGAAACACTGTGAAGAAAAGAAGCTTGAAAATTTCTCTAAGTGTTTTTCACGACTGGAAGGTCTACCCATGAGATGGTCACGATATGAGCCACGAAATTCCCTGAGTACCTCTCGCGATTGGACCTTCCACCCGCGAACCAAATGCCACACTGACCTGCGAAATCTGGAAAACTCAAAAATTGGAATATTTCTCTAAGTCTTTTTCGCGATTAGAATACTGACTCGCTAGTGAGCCGCGAAAAATCTATGATTGAGCTTGCGACTGGGGCTTGCGACTGTGCTAACCCACGACTTAGTCGCCAAAACAGGGCAACACTGTTTTTGTAAAAATTTCACATTTTTGTAAAATCAAAGTACTTTCCAAAAACAAAACAAAACACTCAAAAATCTTTTTTGTGTTTGACCAACAAAGATTGAGCATGTGAAAACACATTTAATCAAGTACAATCACACAAATGAATATGACATTCATTGAACATAGACTTGTGTGTTGTGTGTGGATATCAAAAATGAGATAGTCCTTAGTCCAATGTGAAGTTTCAATGATCAATTCAATCAAGGCATACACCACTAGCACTAGATAATATGACCTATCTCAATTATAGAAGTATGCATATATGACCTCCCACAAGAACTTGATAACAACTCTTTGAAGCTTTTCATTTGGCTCCATATTCAACATATCATTTGCCATTTTTGAGCAAAGAAACTCTCATTGTGAGATAGATGCCTGAAATTTTTGATATTTCAATTAATGAGTTAGCCTTTGGCTTTTTGGGCATCTTTCATACATTTTATTTTGGTCGCTTTCCCTTTTTCCTAGTCAAATACTAGTATGTGCGACTGGCTTTTGTAGCTCTATATCTCTTTTCATTTGGAGATTTACATTTAGAGAGCTCTTTTAAAGCATAAAAATAAAGAGTGGGAAGATATATAGGCATGAGTCTATGCATGTCTCAAGATCAACAAAACCATTCACTAATCATTCATGACAAGGTTGAAGATCTATTTACAACAATCACATAGATTTCAGAATTTCTTCCACAATGATATGAGTGCATGAGAGACAAGCTAAGCTCGTTAAATGCACAAAGCCATTAGTACAAAGGTACAAGGCTAAACATGCTTTGAGACAAAACTCAACAAAGTGATCAAACTTTTTGGATTTTCAACTTTTTATGTGTTTTTGGATTTTTGACACAAAAGCAATAGAAGAATGATCAAAAACAAGAAAAATGTAAAAGCATTTTAAACACAAACAAACCACAAATTAAACAGATACTCAAAAACACAACGCAAATAACCAATCATATCCACAAAGCATAGGAAGAATTGATGCATGGACATGTTATAATGCTTATGCATGAGTACCCTTTGTCACCCACACGTCACGTGCGTTTGGGGTGATATCCTTGACGGATCGGGTACGAGAGTTAGGACTTTCAAACCTCCTGTTGAAGCTCTCCAAGCAAGTGGTGAAGGCGTCAATCATTTTCATCACGTCCGTCATTCCGGAATCACGGTTTTGGCTCCTTGATTGCTCACCACCCCAAGACCTCAAGTCATTTCTTCTTCCTCGTGACCGAGGTACACTCGCATTGTTGTCTGCTCTTAGCTTTTGACAGTTGGGTCTAGTGTGTCCTTGCAGTCCGCAATAGTGACAAATATAGTTTATTCTAGGACCCTGCTGCTGTCTTGGAAGAGATCTTCCTCTAGCTCCAAATCTGACTTCAGATTGATTTCGGGACTTGTTAAACACCCGTTGATTAGCCACATTCTTTTTCTTCTCAGCCTCAACTATCTCTGGAGTAGACTTATCAACAGCCGTCTCTTTGGTTTTCACAAACTTTACTTCCTTGGTGACTTTGGCTGATGAGCTGCTCCCTCCGGTATATCCCAACCCGGACTTGTCTGAGGCATGTCTTTGAGATGAAATAACATCATCTAGCTTCCTGGAGGAGACCCTATCTACCTTGGCATGAGCTTGTACTACCTCTTGCTCGAGAAACCTCACCTTCGTGTAAGCTTCTGATAGCTCACCATTAAGTGCTTCAATCTCACACTTTGCCTCCTTATATCTAACCAACAGGCTTTTGAAATCTTCCTCAGCTCTCTTCATTTTCTTCACGGCTGCCTTTGCCACCTTTGTATACTCTCCTGATTTCTCAAGAAGTATTGCGTAATTCTTTTTAAGGCTGGATGCGTCTTCTTCTTCTTCACCTTCTGATTCTTCAACAATCCCAATGGACTCCTCATCAGAACATTCACCCAGCTCATTCACAAGAGTACTCAAATCATCTGAAGATCCCACATGTGCAATGGTCATGAATGCTGAGTAATTTCCTTCTCCGTCACAGCTTTCTTCAGAGTCAGATTTTGATGAGTCTGAGTCACTTAAAGTAGTGGCATAAACCTTTCCTTTTGACTTCAAATAATTTGGACATTCCTTTTTGAAGTGTCCATGTCCGTTGCACTCGAAGCACACAATGTCCGAAGGAGATTGAGACTCCTTCCCTTCTTTCCTCGTAAACTCTTTCTTATCACCTCTTGAAGATGAGAATTTCCCTCTATTAAATGGTTTCCCATTGCTCTTCATCTTCAGAAATTTTCGGAAGTTCTTTACAAGATATGCCACTTCCTTTTCCACTCCATCTTCTTCGGAGGGATCATCCATTCTTTCGGTGATGGTTTTGAGAGCAAATGATTTACTCGTCTTGTGTGAAGGCAGTCCCAGTTCATATGTTTGGAGAGACCCAATCAGCTCTTGAATTTTGATCTCATCCAAGTCTTTACTCTCCTCTATGGCTGTGACTTTTGCTCTAAAACTTTCAGGCAAGGACCTCAAAATTTTTCTCACCACCTTGGTATCTTCAATCTTCTCACCAAGATTGAGTTTAGCAATGACAATTTCGTTGAGCTTCCCATAGAATGAATCAAACGATTCATCTTCACCCATCTTGAGCTCTTCAAATTTGGTGGTAAGCATTTGAAGCTTTGTGTCCTTCACCTTCTTAGTCCCCTCATAAGTTGTCTCCAAAATTTCCCAAGCTTCCTTGGCCACAGTCATGTGAGATATCCTGTGGAATTCATCAGGAGACATAGCACAGAAAATAGCATTTAAAGCTTTACTATTAGCATTGGCTGCTGCAAGAGCTGCCTTATCCCAATTGGCCTTAGGAGCCTCTGGTTTAGTCCAACCTATCTCAACCGCATCCCAAACGGTATCTTCTATAGAGCATAAAAATGCTCTCATTCGGACTTTCCAAAAAGCATAATTATTACCATCAAAAAATGGTGGAACAGTGAGAGATTGAGACCTATCCATCTCAACAAGGGGTCAAGGATCACACTTAGGTATTAAAACCACAACAAGTGTACCCGCTCTGATACCAATTGAAAGTTCAATATGGGTATGAAACACCCTTGAACGTTTAGACCCCCAGATACAAAAATACCAATTCAAGCTTTATATCAAACAATTAATGTGCGGAATATGATAACAAGCTTATAACAGAATTGATAAAACAATCTAAGCCAAATATAAACACATCCACAGCAGTAAATATAAGGCAAAGATAAAGGAAAGAGAGATGCAAACACACGGACAACACACGATGTGTTATCGAAGAGGAAACCGAAGTCCTCGGCGTAAAACCTCTCCGCCGCCCTCCAAGCGGTGATAAAATCCACTAAAGAATATAGTTGGGATACATGAACAGCAGAAGACCCTCCAAGCCTAATCTACCCAAGTACCTAAGCCCTCCAAGCTTCTTGCTCCAACGAGGTTACACCGAACCTATTTCTTCTTTAGCTTCCCGGATTCCGCTACTTGACCATAGCATCAACCAATGTATATTGGTTCCTTCTCAAACTGCTTCCCTAAGCACCAAATGGACCTTCTCATAGACGTGGGTGTGGTGAGATAAGGGTTTGGTAAATAACCTCTCAAGGGTATAACAATGGAGAGGAAGAGAGTAGAGGAATTTGTAAAGTCTCTTAGATGAAGATTAGGGATGAGGCAATCTTGTTTTTCTCTAGGGTTTTCTCTCACAAAATTCTCTCTGGAAGCTCTCTCAATATGATGGGTATAAGGGTGTATATATAGTAGGGTGAGAAGGGAATGCAAAACGTCAGTTTTTGCCAAACAGGGCAAATTGGCGACTTGGTCTCGCGGCTTGTACAAGTCACGAGTTCAAGTCGCGACGTAACGGCCTGGCCAGCCTGGGACTTTTGTCCTGTAGCGTGACAGCTGGCGCGACCCTTCAGCTTCCCAGTGTGCCTCTCACGTGTCAGCTTTTGCGGCTTGCCAGTCGCGATCCACCGCGAGCCCTAGCCGCGAACCTCTATTTTTCTTGCACACTCTTGAGTTTTTCTTCACATCTTCTCACACACTACCCTTACAATTTTCCCACCTAAATACAGGGTTACTAAGTGCTAAATTACATGCAAATTGGTCACGAAATAAAGCCAATTAGATGGTTGATTAAATTCAACCTTACACATGCTATTTTTTTTAATAAAAAAATTAACTAATTATTTATATTTTTATAATGAAAATTACATTTAATTATAAATGCATCAATGCATTTGTATGGGTTATATACTAGTTTATCTAATAATGTAAGAAGTTTTAATATAAAAATGAAAAGACGGATATAGGGGTACCTTAATGGCGGGATAGACAGTAAGAAAAACTATTGAGTTTAATTAAGAAGTAATAAGGATGGTGTATTTGTATACTGGCTGTCTTTCTGTGTTGTGTGACAGTAACGGGCCAAGGACTGGAGGGTAGTCCATTGGCCTTGTCAAGTATGTCTTCAATCCATTCCAGTTTTTTACCTCTTCTTGATGTACAGCCGATTATGCGCAACCAACTAATTACATAGCAAGATCAGGGTTAGCCTCCATCTCAACAGGGCAGTGACCCACGTACACCAAAACTACCAAAAAATAACCGTGGCTTTCAGACCACTTAGCTAGTACATAAGTTGCCCTATTAGTCTCACGATCATAAACCTCCTAAAAGACACTAAACCAATATTTGCACAAATAGCTTGAACATTCCTACAAAATTACTTATCTCCATGGAACATGATTCCCACCAGCTGATATAGCATCTATACGGATTTTGGAATCACTTTGAATCACAAAATAAGAAGCATATACTTTATTTTTTCACGATAAAGAACCCATAAATTTGCCTCCACCTCAACTCGAACAGGGATGTTGGTATTCACTCTCTTCGAGTAGGCAAAAACTAAATTCCAAGAAACCATAACATAACTCAAAGCTCTCTAGTTAGAGCATTCCCATCAACACTTCTAAAAAATTTAGCATTTACCATCTCAAAAATTAATTTCATAATATAATACACATCGCTTTACAATATCCCTTCCATTGAAACTTCTATTTTTTTTTTTTTAACACTCCATTTAAATATTTTTTCTTTATTATTTTTTATTCATTTTTATTTTTCCTCTCTCTCTCCTCTGTCTCTTTCTTTCTCAACCCAATTATTCTTAGCACCGCCGGCCACCACATCCACCGTCGGGCCAAAAACAAATCAACAGTAATTGGAACAAATCACTACCAACCACAACAAGAAAAAAAGGAAAAAACCCCATCCACTGTTAAACCAAAAAAATTCAGCAGCAATTAGACCAATTCACCACCAACCATAGCAAGAAAAAAAGGAAAAAAAACTCACAAACCACAGCCAAATCGGACCACAACCCACACCAAAAAAAGAAACCACAAACCAAATCAATCAAATCAAACCACGACTCCTTCGATCCACGCTCCAACCCACAAACAATCAAACCCACGCTTCGATCCACCCTTCAATCCACACTCATGACTCCTTCAATCCACGCTCCAAACCAAAAACCCACACTCCGACCCACACTCCTTTAATCCATGCAGACCCATGAAAAGAGAAAAAAGAATAGAGAATAGAGATGGGTTTGGCGGCTTGGGTTGAGGGGGGAAAAAAAAAGGTAGAGGCGTAGGTGTGGGAGAAAGTGAAATGTGTTTTATTAAACTTTTTTTTTTTTTTTTTTAACAATCTTGTTACAGTGGCTACTAGAGATAGCAGTCCACTATAGCTGGATTGCAAAATTAATAGGATTTAAGAGATTTGATGGAGTATGCTTTTTGATCTTTTGATGCTAAAATTTAACATTTATAGCATTTGAGAGTGTTGATGAGAATGCTCTTACAAGGGTTGCATCATAATTTAGTTTCAATGAGCCACGACTTAGTTTGGACTAGCTAACGGCTCTTGTAGATGATTTCCTTGACTAGATCACTCCCTTGCTTTGCCACTGCTCTTGGACGGGGAAGCTTCATAGGGTATGGCTAAAATTACTTAAATCCATTGCAAGAGTGAGTTCAATTGTTCGGAGAAAAATTTAAAAAAAAATTGGACTTTTGGACTTCAGCCGGCCGGACATATCATACTTCATTTGTTTACTTTAATTAGTGAATCTCACTACACAAGATCAAGTCATTTGCAAAAAATGGGAATCCAGTGTTTTTTTTTTTTTTTTTTGTTTATTATTATTATTATTATTATTTATATACAAGATAGAATTCTACTCTAGTCTAATCTAAGTGTATATGTGTATAAAGTTTCCTCTTGGAGACTTGAACCCTAGCCCTTGCTCCTCACACCCTAAAAGAACTTATACTTGCGGAGTAACTATCACGCCAAGGGTGCGCGGTGGTTCCAGTGCTTTTGTGAAAGCATGAAACCTAGCTATCAAAGTATAATAATCTTTTAAAGTACGGTACTAGAAATATTAATACTTGACAATTACACCTCAACTTGGCCAGAAATTTTTCTTTAAAAAAAGTTGGTAAGTAATTACGTTAGTATTTTCATCTACAACACCAAATTTTAATATAGTTAAGCATACAATGAAAAGGATTCACTACAAAATTAAAATTTTATACCTATTACTCTATACAAGAATTCAATTACCTTTAAGTCCATATTACCAACTTTGTTTTCAAAATAAATCACTCTAAAAAATAAGGTCGTGTATGAGTTGACCCAACTCAACCTGAAAGTTAAATGGGTCAAGTACATGTCATCCCTTCTTTTACTCTAGATCATTAAATGTCAAGTCATGTCGGGTATTTTCCACCATGTTTGAATCAAGTTAATGAGTCCAAGTCCAATTTTGTTAGGTCTAGATAGATAACTTAGTTCATTGTCTAAGATCTTCCACTAAAGAAAGGCCCAAAAATTAAGAGTTAATATATAATTGATTTTACCAAGGAAAAAGATTAGGTTAATTACATTATCTTAGAAGACCCCCAAAATTATGGGTGAATAGTAATACAATAATATTAAAGCCTAAATTGTTTCACAAAAAAAAAAAAAAAAAATGCTATTGCTAATCATCAGTATTCCTTAACAACTTGAGACCAGTGGTGGCTCTAGGAATTTTTTTTTAAGATGGTCACTAAGAAATTTAAATTACCACAATATTTTTCTTCATACCATTTTTTTAAAGAAAAATAAAATTAGAAATTATTTTTTTTGAACAGGTTGAACGAGCTACAAATTTTATCTTTTAATTTTATAATAGGCTTTTTATTGAATAATTTTTTCACTTCTTGGTATTTGGTTTGGCCTTGTTTTTTTTTTTGTTTTTTTTTATTTTTTTTTTGTTATTTGAGCTAAAATTTATTGTCATTATTTTAGCTTTAAAAAAAGCAAGGATTAAGAATTATGTTTGAAGGCAGAATTAATTTTGGAGTAATGCTACATCCACAATATTTTTACAATAAATCTTATGCAAAAGCTGTTATTGGTGGGTAAAAAACTTATATTAGTATTTGGCCCAAATTAGAATTAGTAACAACTTACTATATTAGATTTGTTGTAAAATTATTGTGAAAATGTTGTGAATGTAGTAGCACTACTCTTATTTTTGTTGAACCCAAATTTTTGTAATTCTCAAGTCAAGGTATTCATAATTTTTATTAGAGTGGTCACAATAGGTTAGTTTAGCATATAATATTTTTTGGCAAGTGTATATATACATTTTTTTGCAAGTCAGGGTGGTCCTGTGACCACCCTGGCTTGCATGTTGAGCCACTACTGCTTGAGACTTTAAATTTTATAAATCAATATTCCACATGATAGAATGTCAACATTAACTATTTAATCTCACACAGCCAAACACCGGATTATCTCTCTCAATTTTAAAATCAAAATTGGAAATTAAATTTCAGTTTCCCTTAAAGTCCTTAACCATGCAATCCCTTACCCAAGGTAAAGCAAAACTCAAAAAAAAAAAAATATATATATATATATACACACACATAATAATATTCTTCAATTCTTTTGGGGTTAAATTTTACGCTTCAAGCATGATATTTAATTTTTTTTTATATAGTAAAATATTCATGGCGTGGTCAATATTAATTCCTCAAGTTATTTGTTGAATTCATCTTTACTTGCACAAATTAAAGCTATTAGGTGATTATATTGTTAGGTGAATTTCAATAATGTCTTTGAAAAATTAGACTATATTATTTTATGCATTAAATTTTATTTTATTCTTGTCGTGTTACAATTTGATGTTATAGATAATGTCCATTTCATTTGTAAAATATTTTTTTAACTGTATATGTAACTCGAAATATCAATTTGGATATTAGAGAGAGAGAGAGAGAGAGATAGAGAGAGAGAGATTTGAATATCAAATAAGATCTCCTAAATTTTTTACAAAGAATTGAATGAAAATATCACAAATGAACAAAAAATTCATACAATACAGTTTAGACAAGAATGCAATAATACAATAGAAACATACTAATGGAATATGTTAGGTTCTAAGGTCTTAGGATTTTATGTATTTAGAACTCTAATTTGTAATGTTGGCAAACCATGATCAAAACATTGTATGGTGTCTTCTTTAGACTTGCTCAAAGTTGGTTTAATATTGTAAAGTTGGAATCGAGTGGCTGCAGAAGTACTTGGGACTCTCGGCCTGGCTCGATCGATCGAAGAATAGACTCGATCGATCGAAAATCGCACAGGTTGAATTTTCTGCAGAATTTCCAACTCAGCCCTACTTCATTAAACGTTTAGGGTTTTATGTTTTTACCCTAGGTATATACAACCTGAATCCACACACCAGGAATCCGTGGGATTCTGTACTAAACATATTAAGAAGGAATGTAATTAATCATACCTTTGTTCTTGGCAGCCTTTATATTGGACAATTTCTCTTCTAATGCCCTTTCTCACCACAATAGACACTTTCCTTTTGATCTTCTTTCCTTTATCAGCAACCCCTAAGGCAATTTGTTTACCCTCTTGCTTGGTGAAGTCCTTCTTCTTATTCTTCTTACCCTTGTCTTTCGGCTTAGGTTGAGAAGTAGAAGCTTCACCAACATTGGCTTCAACATTGGAAGTACCAAGAATGCCTTCTACTACTACCAATTCATTCATTAATTCAGACAAGGTATAAATCTTTTTATTCATATTATAGTTTAGTTTGAATTCCTTGAATGATTCTGGTAGCGACTAGAGTATCATATCCACTTGGGATTCTCCATCTATATCGGCACCTAAAACTTCCAATGTGTTCAGGTTAGAGATCATTGTAAGACAATGCTCTCTCACTGAACTTCCTTCAGCCATTCTGGTATTATAATTTGCCTCATGGTCTCTTGCCTTGTAGAACGGCCTTGCTCACCAAACATCTCCTTCAGATTTAGCATGATGTCTGAAGCTAGTTCTACATCCTGCATTGATGCTGTAGAACATTTGAAATAGATGCTAGGATGTAGCACTTGGCCATCTCATTAGATTTCTACCAACGACCATATCATTGTTTTCCTCAAGAGGAGCATCTAATGATGGAAAGCTAGGACATGGTTTAGTAAGCACATATTTGTGCTCTTCAGTAGTGAGAACTATGTCCAAGTTTCTTTTCCAGTCAACATAGTTGGATTCAGTCAGTTGTTTTGATTAAGAATAGTTACAAGTGGGCTAAATGATGCTATATTCAAATCTGAAAACATAAACATGAATATAATAAGTAAATTGGACATTATCTATTTAGCATATAAACATATAGTATGGAACCTTAATAAAACCATAATATAATATACGCAACGACAACCCAATCCCGTAATTAATATTCCTCGGAAGCGAGGTCATACCAATCACTACGATTAGGCGAGAAACATTCTCATTATTAATGCTATCATGGTAACTCTTACCAAAAAAAATAATTTGACGTTTTCCCTTCAGCCTCTAAGTAATAATGACATAGCTCCGAAGGGAGGTTAACATTACACTTAGTCTAATGTACACCATTGCCTAGAATCAATGTGAATCACCAAGTAACTCCACGGAAGCGTGGTCGTCTCAATGTAAAAACACATTTGATCTATCTTTAAGAAGTTTAACCTGTAGTACCATGAATCAATCACCCTCCGAAGGGAGCAAGGCTTATACGCCAAGGCGAGGTGCTTAATCACACTACTTTAAACCGACAATGGAGGTTGTGAGATGCAACCCTTGTATCTCTCTCCCATTAGATGTTTTAAAGAAAGGTTTTTAATTACTAAACATGCATAATCTAATTACACATTGTCTTAGTACTTTTACATGTGAAAATACTTAGAAAAATTTCTGATTTTTTTCTTTCGATCGATCGAATGTGCCCTTCGATTGATCGAAAAAAATTAAGAAATTCAAACTTGATCCTCTGACTCCTTCGATTGATACTCGATCGCCACTCGATCGATCGAAAAAAAAAAAAACAAATTCGATTGATCGACTAACAATCAAAAATCTATCGTTCTAAAAAGTCTGATCACTGTCTCATTCGATCAATCGAAAGTGATTTTCAATCGATCGAAAATCGCAAATTTCAAATTTCCAGAATTTTCCTAAGGCAGTTTTCTTCGTTTTTCATGAACAAACATTCACATATGAACATTACAGTCAGAGATTGATGTCAAAACTGAAATTCATTGATGTTAATGCCTTAAGATTCAATTTACAAACTTAAATTTAAATTTAAACAACATCATAACATCATGTCTTCATCAAATCATAGTTTCAACAACATGCAGAAAATTAAGAAACATAATCTTGTAACAATATGTAACTGTCATCTCTAATTCTAAAACTCACAAAACATGCTATACAATACGAAATTGAAAACCTGGCTCTGATACCATTTGATGGAAATAAAGATAAATGCAGCGAAAATAAGTTTTAAACGGATCTACTTCATTCGATATTGATAACACGTACTAAGTAAATTTCAGAATTTTTAGAACAAGATATCGTACCTTAAAGCGGTGAATTTCAAAACTAAAGATTGAAGCACTTGGGAATACTTTTAATCTTCACTCCAATTCCACTAACGCCTAAGATGTGTGGTCTCTCAATTGGTAACAAAGGGATGACTAGTGAGTGACAAAAACTCACATGCACACCATTTCACAATGATGTTTCTTGCTTCTGAAAATCTGAACGTTTTTCCCTTTGTATCTAACCAATTTATCTAATTGGGCTGGCCTTTTGGGCCTTCCCAATTGGGCTTAAGTGTGTGGCTTGGAGTGGGACCAAAAGGGACCAATAAGACACTAGCTCCAATGGGCCTTGGGCTTTTCTGTCAACTCTTGACAAGTCCAAAGTTACCATTAACTATTTTTAATACCACTATATAAAAATAGTTGCACTCTAGGTCTTATCTATAAATTATATCCCAAGACTTTATTATACATGCAACCCCTTCATAAAATATTCGTAGTAATACAAAGTCATTAATGTAGACTGCCACTTTGTAAATTACTACATCTTAATCCTTGAGTACCCGGTTTAATCCTTTAATGTTATTCATTATATATTTATGAAATCCAATTCCATAAATATATACTTTAGTCTTACTAAAGTGGTTAGGCCTAACTCTTTGAATAACAAACCCATTAAACTTATCTCAAGGGAATATTTTATATCTCCGTTAAGAGACTATGAATTCCATCTTGAGAATACATGTTCCATCAACACTAAATGTGGCTGCCCAACATACTGAGGTTTTGACCATAACTGTAGATCTCACTCCTGATATATCAAAGCAACCTACACCTCATGATCAGGTTCATTATTCTCTCAGGATTAAGAGTTCATGCAAATACAAGTCGTGAGATTTATTATTCATTTGACAGTCTTTAGGAGAATAATAAATCTCACAGCGGTCCAGTTCAATATGTCTTAACTCTTAAAACATATTAACACATCAACTAGAAGTCTCCACTTCCATGATCAAGACAAATCATCGTAGTTGATATGTTATAGTCTTCGCAGATGAAATGCCCAATTTCATCACCGACTACGAACTATAATTCTGAGTTTACAAAGAACTTGTGATTTATATCTTCTGTGACTCTTCACATAAATCACATACTATGCATCTCATGGACTATATGATAATGTCTGAATATTCATGTTACCATTATTTCAGATAATAATAAAACAAATTTATTAAACATAATATTAAGTCATACATAATGTCAAACACAATGTCACACTTAATATTATACATAGCATCTTACAATAGGATTTAAGGGCACCAATCCTAACAATCTCCCACTTGCCCTAAAGACTATTGTGCACTAATCTAACTCCCATTCTTTCCAAATGCGACTCAAAAATCCTTTGAGGCAAAGCTTTAGTAAATGGATCTGCCAGATTGTTTGCACTTTCAATCTTTGCTACCACCACATCTCCACGAGCAACAATATCTCGAATGATATGGTACTTCCTCTCAATGTGCTTTCCTTTCTTGTGATTCCTTGGATCTTTAGATTGTGCAACTGCTCCACTGTTATCACAAAACAATGTGATTGGAACTTGCTCCATTCTTATTACACCAAGGTCAGAAAGGAACTTCTTGAGCCATACAGCTTCCTTTGCTGCTTCACAAGCAGCAACATATTCTGCCTCCATGGTGGAGTCTGCAATACAAGATTGCTTAATACTCCGCCAACTAATGGCTCCACCTCCCAAGGTGAAAACACATCCTGAAGTGGATTTTCTGAAATCTAGATCCGATTGAAAATCTGAATCTGTATAGCCAATAGGTATCAAATCCTCACTTTGGTAAACAAGCATATAATCTCTCGTTCTCCGTAGATACTTGAGAATATGCTTTACAGCTTGCCAATGTTTTGGTCCTGGATTTGATTGATATCGGCTGACCATGCCAACTGAATAGCAGATATCTGGTCTAGTACAAAGCATGGCATACATGAGACTTCCTACTGCAGAAGCATAAGGAACTTGTCTCATCATATCTTCTTCCTCTTGAGTCTTAGGCCTTTGGTCATCAGACAGAGGAACTCCATGTCTGAAAGGAAGCAATCCTTTCTTGGAGTTTTGCATGCTAAACCGTTCTAGAACCTTATCTATATATCCAGCTTGTGATAATCCTAACATCTTATTCTTACGATCTCGCAAAAGCTTGATCCCTAGAATAAAGTTAGCCTCACCTAAGTCCTTCATATCAAATTGGCTTGACAACCAAACCTTTACTGATGACATTACCCCTACATCATTTCCAATGAGTAGAATATCATCAACATAAAGCACTAGGAACATTACTACTTTATCTTGATGTCTTTTGTACACACATGGTTCATCAAGATTTTGTTCAAAACCAAATGTCTTGATTGCTTGATCAAATCTGATGTTCCATGACCTAGATGCTTGCTTAAGTCCATAAATGGACCTTTGCAACTTGCATACCATATGCTCTTGGTTCTTTGCTATGAAACCTTCCGGTTGCATCATATAGATTTCCTCTTCAAGATTGCCATTAAGAAATGCAGTCTTGACATCCATTTGCCAAATCTCATAATCAAAATGAGCAGCAATGGATAAGAGAATTCTGATAGATTTAAGCATTGCTACTGGAGAAAAGGTTTCATCATAATCAATACCTTCTTTTTGTGTATACCCTTTCGCCACTAGCCTTGCTTTAAAGGTTTCAACCTTTCCATCTATCCCTTTCTTCCTCTTGTAAACCCATTTGCAACCAACAGGTTTAATGCCGTTAGGCGCCTTTACAAGATCCCAAACTTGATTGGAATACATGGAATCTAATTCAGATTTCATAGCTTGGACCCAATGATGTGCATCTATATCATTTATAGCTTCATCATATGTGTAGGGATCCGATTCAACCTCTTCTGAGATAGCTTCATAAGTTTCTCCCAAACCTATGAATCTTATAGGAGGCCGAACAATTCTCCCACTACGACGAGGCACCTGAGTACTAGACATGTCATGAGTAGTATCTTGTGGTGTATCTAATACAGCCACATCATCCCTAGTTTCATCTATTGGTTGTTCATTTACAGATTCATTCATTTCAGCCAACACAACTCTACTTCTAGGAGTAAAATTATTCATATAGTCATTTTCCAAGAATTTGGCATTTGTGCTAACAAACACTTTATTATCTTTATGACTATAGAATAAACCTCCAACAGTTCCTTTTGGATACCCAACAAAGAAAACCACTTCTGTTTTAGACTGTAACTTGTCAGACTTTCCTTTTAACACATGTGCAGGACAACCCCAAATATGGAGATGTCTCATACTAGGCTTACGCCCATTCCACAACTCCACAGGTGTTTTAGGAACAGACTTCGAAGGTACTAAATTCAGAAGATACATTGCTGTGTTTAAGGCATATCCCCAAAAAGAAATAGGTAGAGTTGAATAACTCATCATGGACCTAACCATATCTAAAAGAGTCCTATTCCTTCTTTCTGCTACACCATTTTGTTGTGGAGTTCCAGGTGCAGTCAATTGGGATACAATCCCATTCTTAGTTAAGTAATCCTTAAAATCCCCAAGAAGGTATTCGCCACCACGATCAGATCGAATGGCCTTTATGCGTTTACCTAATTGATTCTCAACTTCAGCCCTAAACTCTTTGAACTTTTCAAAGGTTTCGGACTTCCGTTTCATTAGGTACACATAACCATATCTTGAGTAATCATCAGTGAAAGTAATGAAATACTCATAGCCACCTCTTGCTTGGATTGACATAGGACCACAAACATCAGAATGCACTAGCTCTAGCAAATCTTGGGCTCTTCTACCTTTTGCATTAAAAGGTCGTTTGGTCATTTTACCTTCCAAACAAGATTCACAAACAGGAAATTCATCAAAGTCCATAGGCTCTAAGAGTCCATCTTTGATCAGTCTTTGAATCCTATTTGAATTAATATGACCTAAACGCAAGTGCCAAAGATATGCATCACTAGTAGAAGGAAATTTTCTCTTTAATGATTTTACATGAGAGTCATTATCTAATTCAGAATTATATAATTCATGCTTATCAGGAGTTAAAATATAAAGACCATCCACAATATTGCCAGAACAGATAAACACTTTATCCTTCTTTATTACAACATTGTCTTTCAGGATAACACAATATCCATTTTTACCTAAGTAAGTAGCTGAAATTAAATTCCTACGAACATTAGGTACATACAAACAGTCTTCTAATATTAAAACTCTAGATTCAAAACATAAATTACAAACACCAACAGCTACAACTGGAATCTTGCTCCCATCAGCCAAAGTAAGAAACAACTCCCCTTCTTTAAGCTTTCTGGTCTCCTGGAACCCCTGCAAGGAATTGCAGATATGATTAGTACAACCTGAATCCACACACCAGGAATCCGTGGGATTCTGTACCAAACATATTTCAAGAAGGAATGTATTAATCATACCTTTGTTCTTGGCAGCCTTAAATATTGGACAATTTCTCTTCCAATGTCCTTTCTCACCACAATGGAAACACTTTCCTTTGATCTTCTTTCCTTTGTCAGCAACCCCTAAGGCAATTTGTTTACCCTCTTGTTTGGTGAAGTTCTTCTTCTTCTTCTTCTTACCCTTGCCTTTCGACTTAGGTTGAGAAGTAGAAGCTTCACCAACATTGGCTTCAACATTGGAAGTACCAAGAATGCCTTCTGCCGCTACCAATTCATTCATTAATTCAGACAAGGTATAAATCTTTTTATTCATATTATAGTTAAGTTTGAATTCCTTGAATGATTCTGGTAGCGACTGGAGTATCATATCCACTTGGGATTCTCCATCTATATCGGCACCTAAAACTTCCAATGTATTCAGATTAGAGATCATTGTAAGACAATGCTCTCTCACTGAACTTCCTTCAGCCATTCTGGTATTATAAATTTGCCTCATGGTCTCTTGCCTTGCAGAACGGCCTTGCTCACCAAACATCTCCTTCAGACTTTGCATTATGTCTGAAGCTAGTTCTACATCCTGCATTTGATGCTGTAGAACATTTGAGATAGATGCTAGGATGTAGCACTTGGCCATCTCATTAGATTTCTGCCAACGATCATATCGTTGTTTTACCTCAGGAGGTGCATCTAATGAAGGAAAGCTAGGACATGGTTTAGTAAGAACATACTTATGCTCTTCAGCAGTAAGAACAATGTCCAAATTTCTTTTCCAGTCAACATAGTTGGATCCAGTCAGTTTGTTTTGATTAAGAATAGTTACAAGTGGGCTAAATGATGCCATATTCAAATCTGAAAACAATAAACATGAATATAATAAGTAAATTGGACATTATCTATTTAGCATATAAACATATAGTATGGAACCTTAATAAAACCATAATATAATGTATGCAACGACAACCCAATCCCGTAATTAATATTCCTCGGAAGCGAGGTCATACCAATCACTATGATTAGGCGAGAAACATTCTCATTATTAATGCTATCATGGTAACTCTTACCAAACAAAAATAATTTGACGTTTTCCCTTCAGCCTCTAAGTAATAATGACATAGCTCCGAAGGGAGGTTAACATTACACTTAGTCTAATGTACACCATTGCCTAGAATCAATGTGAATCACCAAGTAACTCCACGGAAGCGTGGTCGTTCTCAATGTAAAAACACATTTGATCTATCTTTAAGAAGTTTAACCTGTAGTACCATGAATCAATCACCCTCCGAAGGGAGCAAGGCTTATACGCCAAGGCGAGGTGCTTAATCACACTACTTTAAACCGACAATGGAGGTTGTGAGATGCAACCCTTGTATCTCTCTCCCATTAGATGTTTTAAAGAAAAGGTTTTTAATTACTAAACATGCATAATCTAATTACACATTGTCTTAGTACTTTTACATGTGAAAATACTTAGAAAAATTTCTGATTTTCTTTCTTTCGATCGATCGAATGTGCCCTTCGATTGATCGAAAAAAATTAAGAAATTCAAACTTGATCCTCTGACTCCTTCGATTGATACTCGATCGCCACTCGATCGATCGAAAAAAAAAAAAAACAAATTCGATTGATCGACTAACAATCAAAAATCTATCGTTCTAAAAAGTCTGATCACTGTCTCATTCGATCAATCGAAAGTGATTTTCAATCGATCGAAAATCGCAAATTTCAAATTTCCAGAATTTTCCTAAGGCAGTTTTCTTCGTTTTTCATGAACAAACATTCAACATATGAACATTACAGTCAGAGATTGATGTCAAAACTGAAATTCATTGATGTTAATGCCTTAAGATTCAATTTAACAAACTTAAATTTAAATTTAAACAACATCATAACATCAATTTCAGTCTTCATCAAATCATAGTTTCAACAACATGCAGAAAATTAAGAAACATAATCTTGTAACAATATGTAACTGTCATCTCTAATTCTAAAACTCACAAAACATGCTATACAATACGAAATTGAAAACCTGGCTCTGATACCATTTGATGGAAATAAAGATAAATGCAGCGGAAAATAAGTTTTAAACGGATCTACTTCATTCGATATTGATAACACGTACTAAGTAAATTTCAGAATTTTTAGAACAAGATATCGTACCTTAAAGCGGTGAATTTCAAAACTAAAGATTGAAGCACTTGGGAATACTTTTAATCTTCACTCCAATTCCACTAACGCCTAAGATGTGTGGTCTCTCAATTGGTAACAAAGGGATGACTAGTGAGTGACAAAAACTCACATGCACACCATTTCACAATGATGTTTCTTGCTTCTGAAAATCTGAACGTTTTTCCCTTTGTATCTAACCAATTTATCTAATTGGGCTGGCCTTTTGGGCCTTCCCAATTGGGCTTAAGTGTGTGGCTTGGAGTGGGACCAAAAGGGACCAATAAGACACTAGCTCCAATAGGCCTTGGGCTTTTCTGTCAACTCTTGACAAGTCCAAAGTTACCATTAACTATATTTAATACCACTATATAAATGTAGTTGCACTCTAGGTCTTATCTATAAATTATATCCCAAAACTTTATTATACATGCAACCCCTTAATAAAATATTCGTAGTAATACAAAGTCATTAATGTAAACTGCCACTTTGTAAATTACTACATCTTGATCCTTGAGTACCCGGTTTAATCCTTTAATGTTATTCATTATATATTTATGAAATCCAATTCCATAAATATATACTTTAGTCTTACTAAAGTGGTTAGGCCTAACTCTCTGAATAACAAACTCATTAAACTTATCTCAAGGGAATATTTTATATCTCCGTTAAGAGACTATGAATTCCATCTTGAGAATATATGTTCCATTAACACTAAATGTGGCTACCCAATATACTGAGATTTTGACCGTTACTTTAGATCACACTCTTGATATATCAAAGCAACCTACACCTAATGATCAGGTCCATTATTCTCTCAAGATTAAGAGTTCATGCAAATGTAAGTCGTGAGATTTATTATTCATTTGATAGTCTTTAGGAGAATAATAAATCTCACAGGGGTCCAGTTCAATATGTCTTAACTCTTAAAACATATTAACACATCAACTAGAAGTCTCCACTTCCATGATCAAGACAAATCATCGTAGTTGATATGTTATAGTCTTCGCAGATGAAATGCCCAATTTCATCACCGACTACGAACTATAATTCTGAGTTTACAAAGAACTTGTGATTTATATCTTCTGTGACTCTTCACATAAATCACATACTATGCATCTCATGGACTATGTGATAATGTCTGAATATTTATGTTACTATTATTTCAGATAATAATAAAACAAATTTATTAAACATAATATTAAGTCATACATAATTTCATACACAATGTAAAACTTAATATCATACATAACATCATACAATAGGATTTAAGGGCACTAATCCTAACACAAGAGTACTAAGACCTTCTTTCTTTTTTTGTGGATATGATATATTTTCAAATTATGACATTTGGTCTATGATAGGTGTTATAGGTGAGGTTCAGATCCTAGATTTGTTATTTGACGATAAGAGACTTTATAAATTGAGCTAACTGAAATCCATCAAAGAGTACTATTGCTTTAGGAGTATTGAATAATCAATTCTAAAAAAATTATAAAAGATTGTCTATTTAATACATAAAAGCCGAAAATTATATGGTGCACAATCCAGGCTTCCGCAAATTTTAGGGTACATTTGGTAAACTGTAATAGACACTATAATGTAAGGGCGTGTTTGGTAGACTGTAATAGATGTTGTAATGTAATAGTTATTCCTATGATTTAGTTATTCTTTAGTTTGGTTATGTTTTTATTACAAGGAATAGTCATTCCTTATGAATAGTTATTCTTCAAAATGAGGAATAACTATTCCTCTTTAAAAGGTTGTATTAGCTATTTCTTAGTAAGTGCAATAATGTCAAAACTTAATATATTTCCAAATAAAAAAACTTTCCATATACATCTAACAATTTTAAAAATAAAAAATCATAAAAAAAATAGCACATATCTCTTTTAAATTTAAAAATAACAATTTTTAAAGGGATATAATTGTATAAGTAAAATATTTCCTAAAATAAATGTTAAATTTCATTCTAATGTTATAACTCACAACCAAACTAATGAATAAGTTTAGTTATTACATTACAACACATTTTATTCATAGTAATAAAGATTACAATTCCTGTTGTAATCCTCATTCAGTGTACCAAACGTACCCTAATAGTTATTCCTATGATTTAGTTATTTAGTAGTTTGATTATGTTTTTATTAAAGGGAATAGTCTATCCTTATGAATAGCTATTCTTTAAAACGTGGAACTGTTATTCATCTCTAAAAGGGTTGTAATAGTTATTTCTTAGTAGGTGTATTAATTTCTAAAATTAATATATTTTCAAATAAACAAACTTTCCATATGCATAACAATTATGAAAATAAAAAATCCTAAAAAAATAACTAATCTCTCTTTCAAATTTAAAAAATTTTATTTTTTAAGATATATAATTATATGAGTAAGATATTTCCTAAAATATATCTTAAGTTTGATTTAAAATGTTTTCATTCTATTGTCTTCAAGGTTCTATTATTGTGTTGTTACTATACAAATAAATAGTAATAAGTATTACATTATAGCATTTTGTATTCCTTATAATACATATTCATATTCCTACGTAATTACCATTGCAGTCTACTAAATGTGCCCTCAAAAATCCAAACTTCATTGAAACAATAAAGCTGATAATTTTCCTAAAACCAAATATGGTCCAAATGTCTTCAATGACCAAACAATTTTCACGTTAGTTTTGCAAGGACCAAATACTAATTGTATTTAATAAACTATTTGGTAGTTTTATTCTAATGCGATTGAATGGTGATGTGTGTATATATATATGTAAAGTTGTGATTTACAACTATATTTTATGTTGGCTTTATTACATGATAAAAAGTGTTGTAATTGCATTAATTTTGTTTTTTGTATTTGGTGGAATTTTATTGTATTAGATTTAGTATTAAGTTGGTTAAGAATCAATCATGCAATGAAAATCAATGCAATTTCGCAACTAGCTCGCAAGAAATTCGTGACTAAAGGTTCTCGCGAAAAAGCCACGTGAGAAGCACATACTAGAAGCTGAAGAGTCAAGTGTCAGGCTGCATTTCGCAAGTACTTTGCGAGACAAGCCATCTCACGAGGTACCCGTAAAACTCTCTGCTTGGAGGATTTTAAGTGTGATTTTCTTATATTTCACCCATACTGTATAACCCTTCATTACCCACAAAAGTAAAAAGAAAGCTATTCAAAGAGAAAACCCTAGATAGATTTCTACAACACAATACACCAACCTTTTAGAGAGAGAGCTACTTATCCTTTAGTGAGAAATCATTGTAGTCTCTTCTCCTTCCCCTTTCCCACTGTTATACATTGAGAGGAGATTTGTACTCATATACAACCCATACCTATTTAGAGTGTAGAGAGTATTTTGGAGCTTAGGAAGCATTTGAGATTTGCCAAAAGAAGCCGGTGAAGCTTGGCGGATGTAATCAGGTGGCATCGCGGGATCCGGAAAGCTAATGAAGATAAGACTTTGAGAAGTCCGTTGATAGCAGGAGCTTGGAGGGCTCAAGTATATTGGGTAAACTAGACTTGGAGAGTCTTTTGTCATTCGTGTACTCCAACTTATTCACTAGTAAATCGATTTCGACTTGGAGGGTTGTGGAAAGGTTTTTCACCGAGTTCTTTGGTTTCCTCTTCTATAATACATCTTGGCATTATCTTGTGTTTGCATCTTTCTTCCCAACTCTTTAAGCTTTTCTTTTATTGTTCATTGTGGTTGAATATGGCTTAGAGTAGTGCTACTAGTTTATTGAGCTTATTTACTCTTATTCCACACTTTGTAGCCGTATTTCTTAAAATTGGGGTTTGAACAAGCATTAGTGTTTTCACATTAATTGAGCTTTTAATTGATATTAGAGTCCGTACACTTGTATTGGTTTAATTACCTAAGTGTGTTCCTTGATCCTTTGTGTTTATTGCCATGGATAGTGTTTTGTACACTTCTATGGATGTTGTTGATTGTAACATGTCATGTGTTTATGAAAATGTCTCTATGAGTATTTATCCTCATGCTTGTGATGACATGTTACATGAATCTTTGGGTGTTGTCAAAATCCCAAATGTCAAACTCTTAAAGAAAAAGTTTAAGAAGTTTCATAAGAATTTGAGCAAATTCACTAGTGAAAATGATGATTTGATTGCTAAACTCAATGAATCTAACAAATTGGTTGAAAAGTATAAGAAACTTGCTAAAAATTATTTTGAAAAGATGAAAGAGTTTAAATGTTTGAATATGGACTTGGATGCTAAACTTGTTATTTTTGACAAACTTGTTGATGATCCTAAATGTGAAAATGAATCTCTTAAGAAGCATGCCAAGTGTTTGATTGCTAAGCCAAGTGTTTGATTGTTGAATCTAGTACTAAAAAGGAAGAAAATCTTTGTTGCAATCATGTTGTACTACCCGATTTTGTGCCTATTATGAGTTCTACCTCTTAGGACAAATCAGTGTAAATTCCGCCACACAAAAGAAAACAAAAAGTGAAGAGAAAGACTCTTAAGCATAAACCTTCGTTTAGGTCTCATCCTAGGAATTTGAGTGGATCTAAGTTTGTTCCTACTTGTCACCATTGCGGTGTGATCAGTCACATAAGACCTCAATATTCCATGTTAAAGAGAGAACAAAACCATGTTGGTAGATCCCTCCCTAAAAAGCTTAGTGGACCTAAACTCATTGTTTGTCACCATTGTGATGCCTTTGGTCATCTTAAATCTCATTGCTCTAAGTTTCAAGCTCTTAAAAAAAATCAAAAGAAAAGAGAAACTTGTGCTTCTTGGAAGTTGTACTTTACAAGCTAAATCGGATTTGATTAAAATTGGTAAGTTGTTGAAGCATGTGGTTAATGCTCTTACCTCCTTGTCTATGTGCATTTCTAGTTCTCATTCTTCCAACTCTCGTCTCATTTCTCATGAGACACTCATTCCAAACAATCGTTCTGTTTGGATGAGGAATGATTCATATGGTTGAGCTTATGCTCTTTTGGTCCTTGATCTAATTCTTTCGATCTTTGTAGGACTCTTCATTCATTAAATGTTTCATTATCATGCATTTGTGCATTATGCATCTCTTTATATGCATTGTTTTTGTTTTTGTTGTTGATCTTACTTTATTGCTTTTGTTTTTTAGTGTGTTAAAAAAAAAATTCGAAAACCCATAAAAGTGATAAATCTAAAAAGTTTGATCAAGTTTGTTTAAGCACAAATTACATGTGAGTTTGGCCTATTACCTCTGTACTAATGTCGTAGTACATTTACAAACTTAGCTTGTTATGTATGCACATTTTTAAGCGTGAGCGATAACTAGAAATCTATGTTTGATTGTTGTGAATAGATTTTCAAACTTGTTATGAATGATTAGTCAATAGTCTTGTTTAATCTTGATACATGCGTAGACTTTTTCTTATATATTTCTTCATATTTATTTTTATGTCAAAAAGCTCTACAAATGTCTATTTCTAAAAAGAGAAAGAGCTAAAAAAGTCTTACTTCGAAAACTAGTTTGACTAGGACAAGGTGGAACAAAATATATTCAAAATGTATAATGCCAAAGCCAAAGACTTATTCCTCAAAGAAATATAAAAATTTCATGGCATCGTTGCTCAAAAATTAAGTTGTGTTGATCAAAAAGTGTGAAAAAAAAAAAAAAAAAAAAAAAGATTTTAATCTCTTTTTTTGGGTTAAATTTTATGCTTGGATGATTGAATCGTGATATGTGATTTTATATATAAAATTAATGTTAGTATGGTTAGTATTAATTCATTCAGTAATGTGTTTAATTTTTGTTTCTGTTCGAGTAGGATAACATTGTTGGGTGACTTTATTATTCAATGAATTCATAATAATGGATTTGACAAATTAGAGCTTTAAAATTTATTTTATTCATTATATAATTAAAGTTAAAGTTTTTTTTTATTTTTTTTTTATACAAAATAGAAATTCTACTCTAACTTAATCTAAGTGTATATATGTGTGTGAAACTCCCTTCTGGAGACTTGAACCCAGACTCTTGCCTCCTATACTCCACAAACACTAATACTTGTAGAGTGACTACCGTACCAAGGGTGCGTGGTAGTAATTAAAGCCAAAGTTAAGAGAAAAATTCAATTAGATCTCAAATTAGATTTCAATTGTGGGCTAATTTTGTGTCATGTGTCTATTAAAGTGTTTTAATCTTTGTGCCAAGTGAGTTAATGAATGCAAAATACTAATCATTTAATAATAATGAATATAAAAATAAAAAATAAAAAACCAATTATATATCTACTCAACAAAAATCACCACACTTTCTATCTTATTAAAAATTAAAATAAAAATGATCACAAATAGTATTAAACTTAGGCAGATTTTAATATGCATCTTATTATGTTTATTTTTTCTAATAATTCAATCAATTGTGTGTATTTTTATGATTAAAAAAATGTGATTATTTTTAAATGCATCAATGCGTATGCATGGGTTATGCAGGGATTACAGGCTAGTATATATTTAAAGCCAAAACTTGGATAAAATTTAAATAAATTCTAAATTGGATTCTAATTGTTGTCTAATTTTGCCCCATGATTCATATCTTTTAAAAAAAATTATTGTTCTATATGAGTTAATGCTGTGAAAAAAAGATAAAGAATCTAATATAAATAAACCATAAAAAATCCAATAAAACAAAAAACAGAAAGAAAGAGTAAACTAGTGTATATTAAAATAAAAAAAATAAGAGAGAGAGAGAGAGAGAGAGAGAGAGAGAGAGAGAGAGAGAGAGAGAGAGAGAGAGAGAGAAA
>NW_027069752.1:362322-379567 GCF_002906115.3 Quercus suber | reverse complement strand
TTTTTTTTTTTTTTTTTTTTATTTTTTTTTTTTTTTTTTTTTTTTTTTTTTTTTTTTTTTTTTTTTTTTTTTTTTTTTTTTTTTATGGTGCTTTGATTTATGTTTAGTATATATACTTTGTTGTTCTCATCACATTGTGTTTGTGTGTTGGACATGCATACATCCCTATGCCATTGTGCTTTATTGATTGCATGTTCGGATGATCTTTTGCTTTGCTATATGGTCATTGTAGTCATTTTCATATGGCTGTCATATGTTTGATCAAGTTGCTTATATGTTTCACATCATGTTTACTTGATCGCATTTTTTCTTGTTATATTATACTCATCCCTTTATTACTTACTTTATCTTGAGGGTCTAATATATTTTGTGCAAGTGTTTCGAGATACAGATATTTTGTTCCAAATTCATCATAGGTTTTAAATTAGGAGTGAGTAAGTTTTGTCATTGTTTCCAAACTTACGTTTAAGTCTAAAGCCCGTTATAGGGTGTTTTTGTCATGAAATAGCCAAAGGGGGAGATTGTAAAATTGTGATTTACAACTATGTTTTATATTGGCTTTATTCCATGACAAAAAGTGTTGTAATTGCATTAATTTTGTTCCTTGTATTTTGTGGGATTTTATTTTATTGGGTTTAGTACTAAGTTGATGAAGAATTAAATATGCAATGAAGATCAGGGAAATTTCGTGATTAGCTTGCAAGAAGTTTGCGAGTAAAGGCTCCAGCAAAAAGGCCACATGAGAAGCATATGCTGGAAGTTGAAGAGTCAAGTACGAGCTTGCATTTCGCGAGTACTTCGCGAGACAAGCCATCTCGGGAGGTTGTCTCGGGAGGTACCCATGAAACTCTCTACTTTGAGGATTTTAAGTGTGACTTTCTTACCCTTCACCCATACTATATATACACCCACCTTTTAGAGAGAGAGAGAGAGAGCTACTCATCCTTTAATGAGAAATCCTTGTAATCTCTTCTCCTTCCCCTCTTCCATTATTATACCTTGAGAGAAGATTTGTACTCAAACATAACTCACACCTATTTAGAATGTAGAGAGTGTTTTGGAGTTTGGGAAGTATTTGGGATTTGCCTAAAGAAGCTAGTGAGGCTTGGTGGATGCAATCGGGCGATATTGCGGGATTTGGAAATTTAGTGAAGGCAAGACTCCGACAAGTCCACTAGTAGCAGGAGCTTGGAGGGCTCAAGTACACTGGGTAGACTAGGCTTGGAGAGTCTTTTATTATTCGACTTGGAGGATCACGAAGAAATTTTTCATTGAGTTCTTTGGTTTCCTCTTCGATAACACGTCTTGGTGTTATCTTGTGTTTGCATAACTTCCCTACTCTTTAAGTTTTTCTTTTATTGCTCATTGTGGTTGAATATGGTTTTGAGTAATGTGACTGGTTTATTATACTTATTTACTCTTATTTCACACTTTGATAAGTTAGAGTAAAAACAATCTAGTTGTAATTTTTAAAATTGGGGTCTGAACTAGCAATAGTGTTTCCACACTAATTGAGCATTCAATATATATATATATATATAATATTGGATGAGTTTCAACTATTCAGGATGCGGTTGGGTTTTCACCGCTAGTGTGAGGTCTTTCCTTGCATTTTTTTTTTCGCTGCTATTGTATATTCTACTCTCCTTTTGTAGTTCTTCAATATAAATTTTTAGTGTAAATGTACTTTTAGTCTTTACATTTTATTTTTACCACTTTTATTCCCTAAATCAATTAACGCGTGATATTTAAGTCCTTGAAACACCATTCTGTCACCAAACTAACAGGAAAACTGGACGTGGCTGACGTGGGTATTAAAATATTATTAAAATAATTATTTGGCATTTTTTAAATACCAAATTTTTTTTTAAAAAATAATTAATTACTCAATTTTCTTTTCATTATTTGTGTTCTTCCCTATAATCAATCTCCAACAAAAAACAAACCCTAAACCTAGATCCTAACCAAACCCCAAACCCATATCCCTAGTAAAGCAAACCTTAGCCTTCAAACCCATAAATTTTCTTGGCAAACAAACACACACACACACACACACAAAACCCATAGGAAAAAAAAAAAAAAAAAAACCCAAATCACCACCACCGAATCAAAGAACATGAAGATCAAACTCAAGCAAAAGAATAGAAACCCAGCAACCAAATGGCAAAAAATAATAATAAGTTTGGTGGACGACATTTTTACACCATCCAAGATCTAAAAATTTCAAATTTTTTAAAAATATCTCAAACGCACAAAGAAAGCAAGAGAGAGAGAGAGAGAGACTAAGAAACTTTATGAGCGAGTGTGAGTGAGAGATGGAGAGAAACATACCAATGAGATGTTGCTAACTTATTTTATGGAGAGTGTGAGACCACTTATTAGTCAAGCTCCTCTGTAGTCTATACTAACTTCATTGAGCAAATTATAAATTATTCCTACTCCACAAGTGTTTCATTTCTCTGTACCAGTTTCATCTACAAAGCATAACAAGAAAAAGAAGATAATTGATGGCTCACAAAGACATCACAAAGACAATCAACGGCTCACAAAAAATAAAACCCAAACCCAGATTTTGCTCACTAAAACACTAAAAGAAAAAACCCAAACCCAGATTTTGCTCACCGCCTTCTCCACCATCAAGAGCACTCAGAACTCCGTCGCCAAAGCCACCGATCAGCGCCTTGCTTAGGTCATGGCCTCTCTACTTCCCGTTTCCAACGCTTGCTCTCACCAGGTACCAACTTTTTCTCTCTCAGGTGAAAAATGTATTGTTGGGTTTGTTTACATTTACTCATTGTGTGTGTGTCTCTGTGTTTGCATTCTCAACCGTCCGATAAGATCACCAAGTACCAACTAATCACAGCATCTCTCTAACCCAAATCAAGCCGATCTCAAACTCTTTCTATCTCAAACCAATCGCACCCAATCTCAGCCTCTTTGATTATGGTTTGGTTTAAGAGTGAATGAGTTAGGTGCTTTGCTGGGTTTCTATTCTTTGGATGGATTGGTTTGGGAGTGGTTTCATTGATGTGGTAGTGGATGATTTGAGTCGGTGGTGGTTTTTGTTGGTTGCTGGGTTTCTATTCTTTTGCTTGGGTTTGATCTTCATGTTCTTTGATTCGGTGGTGGTGATTTGGGTTTTTTTTTTTTTTTTTTTTTTTTTTTTCATTGGGGCTTTTTTTTGTGTTTGTTTGCCAAGAAAATTTATGGATTTGAAGGCTAAGGTTTGCTTTACTGGGAATATGGGTTTGGGGTTTGGTTAGGATCTGGGTTTAGGGTTTGTTTTTTGTTGGAGATTGATTATAGGGAAGAGCACGGGAAGAACACAAATAATGAAAAGAAAATTGAGTAATTTTTTTTTTTTTTTTTAAATTTTGGCATTTAAAAAATGCCAAATAATTTTTTTAATAATATTTTAATGCCCATGTCAGCCACGTTTAGTTTTCCCGTCAGCCAAGTACCCCAAATTCATCACACTCTAACCATGCAACATATCCTACCACCACCAATCACCCTAAAAATAATGAGCCAAAAACCACATCCACATAGCAGCCAAACACTAACCACCAAACACATAATGGTGACACTTACCTACATGCTACCATCAATCTCCTAACTTTGAATCACCCAAACATTCCCTATCTAGGTGGGAATCAGATAGTTCCCCCTACCCCAGCTAACTCCTTAATCTCATCCAACTCAAATTCCCTTCATGGTGAAACTGAACACCCTCTGAATAACCAAGCTGAAAATACATTACATGCAGACATCCCTCATCCCCTAACCCACCAAACAGTGGTACAAATGTGACCAGCTTTGCTATAAGACCACCTTGGTTGCCCCTTGATGAAACTAATCTTAAATGGGCTTTGATTGAGGGTAATGGTCCATTTATAACAAATGGCCAAAATAGTTGTCCCCAATTTGAAGCCTTAGACTCTAGAACTGAAAGTGACACCACTGCAATTATGTTTAACCTTGATAGTTTAAATGAAGAAAGACCTGAAATTGTGCAAGCCCAAACCCGGATGACAAGATGCATACCAGAGTTTCTAGATTCTTTTATTGAGTCTCTAGTGCAAGGGGCTAATCGCAAGAGATTCAGATTTGAACTAAGGGATTCAAGTAATGGGCCGAGGCTAATAGCTCCACAATCAGAGGCAACCCAGCCCAATGCTGACAAGAAGACACCCCCTAAAGAACAAGGCCTACGCTTACTCAACATACCTTCTCAACCTGCCCAACATGCAAACCCACAAGAAACCCAACAGCCCACTAATCTAGACCCCAATGTGAAAGACCAAGCCCTTTTAAGCTCTTTACCTTAGGCCTAAGACGACCCTCCCCTGAAATATTTGCACCCTCCCCCACACTAAGTACCTCTCTGAGTTGTAGTGAAGACCTTAACCCAATAGATGAAGAAACAGCCAGGGAAAGTTCAAGAAAGAGAATCAGGAAAGAAATTGAAAGATTTGGAAGAAATATCAAACAAAGACTATTGTGCAATCTTTGAGAAAGAAGATAATCATGCAAGACCACCCACTACTTGGTATAACATGGCAAAAGCAGGCACATCTGCATTCTATGTCGACTCTAATGTAGGGCTTTGGGAAGCTGGCCAATAACAACTTCCCCAAGAGCCATGAGGATTCTTAGCTGGAATTACAGGGGACTAGGCAACCCTTCTATAGTTCTACAATGCCAGAAAAAGGCCCAGGAGTACAAACCTGATATTTTGTTTTTGATGGAAACCAAACTTGCTGAAGACAAGGGTCAAGATATTTTTGAGAAAGTGTGGATTTTGGAATGGGTGGGAAGTCCCTTGAGAAGGCCTCAATGGTGGATTGCTCCATGGATGGCTCCAAGGTCAAACTCTCAACATCCAATACAGCTCAAAGAACTTGCTGCATGCTGATCTACTTGACCTTAAAGGTACCCCTCTTTCAATTACTTTTGTATATGGTCAACTTGATCACACTAAAAGAAATGAAGTACAAGTAGAGCTGAAACATCTCCGAACCAAAGCCCAATCTAACTGCTTATGTATTGGACACTTTAACCAAGTTTTATCTAATGAAGACAAACTGTCCTTCACTAATAATAAAATTGTAGGAGTTCCAACAAACGTTAAATGATCTTCATCTCTGTGAGCTTGAAGCTAAAGGCAAAACTTCACTTGGATGAATAGAAGGGAGGATGAAGCATTTGTTATGAAGAAATTAGACAGAGCTTTTGCTTCAATAGACTAGATAAACACTTACCCTCAATATGCCCTTCAAAACCAAGCTGTTCTAAGGTCAGACCATGGTTCAATTAATTTGGACTTTGACGTTATACAACCTTTAAGGACGAGACCCTTTAGATTTGAGAAAATGAGGCTCACATGCTGACTGCAGGGGATTGGTCCAAAGTGCTGGATAGCCCACACCCAAGGATCAAAAGCCTTTAAGCTACAACATAAGCTTTTTACTGTGAAGAAATAGTTCATTGATCAGAATAAAGTCTTTGGGAAAGTAGAAAGAGAGATTAGACATAAAAAAACAAATTCTGCAAGATATCCAAAACTCCATCAAAACTATAGTAGATGTGAGAAGAGAGAAGGACCTTGGGGAGGAGTTAGAAAATTTTATGACTAGGGAGGAAATCATGTGAGCTCAAAAAGCTAGAAGTGATTGGATTGTGCAAGGAGATAGAAACACTAAGTATTTTCAAACAATAGTAAAGCAAAGAAGAGTAAGAAACAGGATTTTGCAAATCAAGACAGCAGATGGAAGCACAACCGAGGACATAAATGTTATTGAGAATACTTTAGTGGATCACTTTAGAAAACAATATGAAGAGGCAAAAACAAAACCAATTCAGGAGCTAATGAAAGAGCTAGAGACACTGCCTATTCCTAAAATTGACACTCAGCAACAATCCCATCTTGATAGCCCTTTATTTGATGCAGAAATTGACATGGTTTTATACCAACTTGGTCCTCACAAAGCTTTAGGTCCTGATGGAATACCGGCTTTTTTCTATCAGGTATATAGAGACATTGTGAGACAAGACATACTCAATTCTATCCATGCCTTTTTCCATTTAGGGTTCCTTCTTAAATCCCTAAATCAAACCTACATTACCCTGGTCCCTAAGATTAGTATCCCTAAGGAGGTCTCACACTTTAGACCCATTAGCCTTTGTAATGTCACTTACAAAATCATCTCCAAAATCTTGGTAAATAGGTTAAAACCTCTCATGGACAAACTAATCTCACCCTTCCAAAATGCTTTCATCCAGGGTAAGAATATCACTAATAATATCCTACTAGCACATGAAATTTTTGATTCTTTGAGAAAGAAAAGAGGAAGGAAAAATGGGTATGGAGCTCTAAAAATAGACATATGTAGAGCTTATGATAGGGTCAACTGGAATTTTCTCAAGGCAGTAATGCTTTCCATGAACTTTAGTAGCACCTAGGTCAATTGGGTAATGGAATGTGTAACTACTATTCAGTATACCTTACTCCTAAATGGAAGCCCTACAGAACCTTTCTACCCATCTAGAGGGATTAGACAAGGAGACCCCATCTCCCCTTATCTATTTCTTCTTTGTGCAAACATCTTATCTATTGCATTTACTTAGGCTGAAAGCCAAAAGAAAATAAGAGGCATCAGAATTGGAAGCAATGGAATTTCTTTCACACCTCTTTTTAGCTAATGACTCCTTATTTTCTTTTTCCAAAATGATAAGTGCTCCCTTTCCAATCTGAAAAACACCATTATGTGTTATTGCTCCTTATCTGGCCAAACCATAAATTTTGATAAGTCCAGCCTCTTTTGCTACCCCAATATTTCCCTAAACACCCAAGAATCTCTTGCTAGTAACCTACAAGTGAATCTAGTTCAAAATCCTAGTAAGTACCTTGGTATAAATTTTAAACTTAGGGGAAGAAGGGTGATTGACTTCCAGGATTTAATTGACAAAGTGCAGTCAAAGCTCCAAGGATGGAAAGCAAGACTTCTTTCTCAAGCTGGAAGGGCAACTCTAATTTCATCATTCTTACAGTCCATACCCTTCTATACTCTGTCATGCTTTAGAGTACCTGAAAGTCTTTGCAACAAGTTAGATGCTATCATGAGGGCTTTTTGGTGGGGACATGGTATTGAATCAAGGAAATTGCATTTGATTAATTGGGACACGGTCTGTCAACCATGGAGCATAAGAGGTCTTGGGTTCAAAAAGCTTAGTCTTATTAATAAAGCAATGGTATCTAAGCAGTATTGGAGAATTCAACACAACCCAAACTCATTGCTATCCAGGACTTTTAAAGCTAAGTAATTCCTTAGATCTTCTCTACAGGATTACAAACCAAAACCTCATCATTCCTGAATTTGGAAGAATATTTTAGTCCCTCAAAACACAAAGTTGCATCAAGGTCGTTGGATAATAGGAAATGGCAACCAAATTCCTGTCACTCACCCAAATTGGTTCAGCTGCCCAACACAAGTCTTAAAAGAAAATAACTTGCTTCATGGCACGTTGGCTGATTTCATTGAGGCTAGATCAAAATCCTGGAATTTGGAGTTGATAGGGAAACTATACCACTCACCTACATCCAAGGAGATTCTGCAGATTCCAATTCCCAAAACAAATGGGAGTATGGACAAATTGATATGGAAACATACTACATCTGGGGAGTATAGGGTAAATAAGGCCTACAAAATTTTACATCATGCCCACAACCAATCAAATGAGGTAAATCAAAACCCATCAAGTGCTCCTTTTGGAAGCTGTTCTAGAAAATCAAATTGCCTTTGAAAATCCTCAACTTCATCTGGAAAGTCTTACATGACAGCATCCCTGTACTGTCAATCGTTAAAAGAAAAGGAATCACAAACATAAGTAACTATCTTTTGTGCAATGAGGAAGAGGAAACTATAACACATTTGTTCCAACAGTGTCCCTTTGCAAGAGTTGTCTGGCATGGTTCCATCCTAGATATTAGAACATCTGAAATCAACCAAAGGACCACCAAAAAATGGATCACAGAAAGTATTACCACTAGTAGAGTATTAGGGCAAGATGGAATGAATTTCCTACAAGCACTGTTCACCATTTTATGGTTAATTTGGAATCACAAGAATTTGGTGCTCTACCAAGGAAAAACTCCTAATCCAACTGAAGTTGTACTCACCTCTCAATCTCTCATTTGAAAGTACAAGGAGGAATTCCAGAAAAATCAACTTCAACCTGAAGCAGGTACTAGATTGAAGCATTCACAGACCCTTGACCACCAAAAATGGCAAGCTATTATCAAAGTGGCAGCCTATAGGAATAGAAGATCAAGAAGATGCGAATATGCTCTTAAAGCCATCACTATGGATGGAATTAATCTTTTTACAGAAGGAGCTAGCAATGGGAGACAATCTCAACATTTGGCAAACCAGGAAGCAGTAGTGGAAGCAATGATCAAAGCCAATGAAGTTGGTCTGAGTAGGATCATCATAATGTGTAATTGCAGAAGAACATTGCAAATCTACAGCAACTCTAGAGTGTCAGCATGGCAAGAGCAAACCTTTGTCTCTGATATTAGGCAGCTAAAGCAACAAGGAATGCTTATTAACTCTTTTTTTTTTTTTGGATGGTGCTTATTAACTTTTTTTTCTTGTACCTAAGATCATAGTCTCTCATGTGTTGGAACTTGCTATTAGGACTACTAGTTTTCCAATGCATTTCTGTAGCTTGAATGTGAACTCTACATAGGCTTGACCTATTTTGTATTTCCATCATATTATATATTTATATGTTTATCAGGAATAAATAAAAAAAATTTTAAAAAAGGGTGTAATTTGACGGATAGTAAACGGATGACTAAATATAGTATAATTGAAATTTGGAAGGATGAAATGACAAAAGACAAACTTAGAGAACTGAAATGACAAAAGGTAAAACTTAGAAGGTGAGTTTTGCATTTTGACCTTTATTTTATTAAGTAAGGTAGTAGCCTTAGGCTATAACTAATTTTGTAACTAAACTTTTTCCTCCAATTAATAGGAAGAATTGTTTTAGTGTGTTTTTGTGTTGATTTGTCAAGAAAATAAAATAGAAGTTAAACCAATTTAGGATTTTATTAATGAATTAATGATGTGATAGCATCTTAACCATTTATTTTTAAAGAAATGTGGAGATTTAAAGAACTTGTGTCCTAGCAAATCTAGAAAATATAAATAACTCTTCAAAAAAATGTACTTTTGAAGTTTAAATATTATTTTTCATTTTTACTTTTTTTGGGTAAATTTCAAATTACATCTCTGAAGTTTAGAATTGTTTAAATTTTACACTATAAAATTTCAAAAACTTGATTTTTCACTCTAAAGTTTAGTTCCGTTAGCAATTCACTCCTCACGGTTAGATTATGCTGCTAAGTGACTCATCATTGTGCTGATGTGTTTTATTTTTGCCAAATCAGTGAAGACAAAGAGCAGGCATGGCACAATCCAATATGGTGCCGATTTGCCCAAAGTTAAAACAAAAAAAATCCAATCCTAAACTACATCATTTCAACGTAGTGGGGTTGCTCTTCTCTTTATTAAGTCCATTCTAAGATTACATCTTTTCTCGTTACCAAATGGACATCCAAAGAAAAACTGATCTAAGTCCTACAACAACTTCATCTTCTCTTTCTTTTTTTTTTTTCTTTTTTTTTTTTGAACTAGTTACTACATTTTCAATGAACAAATTAAAGATGAAAGAAAAAGAAAAACACAATGGAAGCACCCAAGATATGAAGAAGAGGTCATGAACTGATCAATGAGACAACTATCATAGTAGCTGGAAGCATGGACCTGAAGACAGTACAAGAAGCAATCTGGTCAAACAATTCTATCAACAAAAAAAAAAAAAAAAAAAAAAAAAAAAAAAAAAAAAAAAGCCCAACAAATCCAAAAATTACAAATTCATCAATAAAAATAAAAATAAAAAAAATAAAAAACGAACAAGTCCAAATCCGGTAACAAAAATCCAACAAGAAAAAGCGAAAGAGAGAGAGAAACAAAGAGCTTTATAGTCACTACGGCCGTCGCCGGACGCTGCCAAGCTGATGGGTTCACGATGAGCAAGAGAAGAGCAACTCACAATTGGAGTTGCCGTCGCCACCGACGCATCTAGAGCCTTCGACAAGGGAGCTGAGAAGTTTGGGTTAGAGAGATCTGGTTCACGCGTTCTTGAACGTTTTGCCTTCGTGGGATTGATTTTGATTTTAGCTCTAGGCTGAAACGGCACCGTTTTGGATCTTGCCATCTGCTCTTGTCTTCGCTCTTTAGAGCATCCGCATCCGGATTCTAAATCCAATCTTATTTTACCACCTCAAAAAATCACTTTATCAATTATACAATACAATTTTACAATTCTCCAACATCCCAACTTTTATATCTCAATCCTACTTATTAAAATAATATTTTTACATAATAAAATAATATATCTCACCATTACCATTATCCAATACAACACATTATTTATACATTATTTATTCTTTCTCTCTCTTTCCTTCTGGGCAGAACCATAATCACCACCACCGCTGCACACCATCACTGCTGCCACCCCACCGCCGACAACCCAGAAACTACCGTCAACACCAAAAAAAAAAAACCAGAGAAAATCACAACCACCGGACCCAGCAAACACCGAAACCAGTTACACACAAACCCAGCAAACCCAGCCACCGAAAAAAAAAAAAAAAAAAAAAAAAAAAAAAAAAAAAAAAAAAAAAAAAAAAAACAGAGAAGCTTCGAGCTTGACGTCCAGCCACCGCGCCGATCGCAGCCGATCTCCAAGCCACATCGGTCTCCAAGCCGATCTCCACCGCGCTTGAAGTCCAGCCACATCGCCGATCACAGCCACGCCACATCGCCGAGCTTGACGTCCAGCCACATCGGTCTCCAAGCCGATCTCCACCACGCGTTGACGTCTAGCCACCGCACCGATCGCAGCCACGCCACCGCGTCGATCCGAGCTGGCTTGGTGATTCGGCGTGAGCTCTGAGAGAGAAGCTTGAGAGCTGAGAGAGAAAAGAAAGAGAGAGACGATGAGAAACAGAGAGAGGCAGAGAGAGAAAAGAAAGAGGAAAAATGGGAGGTGAGAGAAAATTTCGGGTATAAAAAAGTATTAAAAAATTTTTTTTTTTACAACCCAGCTACAGTGCCATCTTACATTTGAGATGGCACTGTAGCAAAATCCCAAATTTTTTTTAGCATTTGAGATATGACCTTCCCATTGCTGATGGATTTTAGGGCTTAAATGCCAAATGTTCTTAACATTTGGCATTTAGAAACCCAAATGCGGATGCTCTTAGTGAAACAGCGCTAATTTTGGCAAAAATAAAACACATCAACACGAGAAACTGTTACTTAACAGTAAAAACTAATTGTGGGGGTGAATAAGTAACGGAACTAAAATTCATGGTGTAAAATTGAGTTTCTAAAATTTTGGAATGTAAAATCTAAACAATCTCAAATTTCAAGGGTGTAGTTTGCAATTTACTTTTTTTTCTTTTTTTTCTTTTTTTTCTTTCTATAGACTGCATTGTTTTGAAACTGTCGGTAGAAACTGATAAGGCAAGTCAATTGTTGTTTTGACTTTTGAGGTAAACAAATTAATGAGGCAAATGAAATGGCACTAATGTTTGAAATGGTGCAGTTTGTAAGCCTTTACAGTTTACACACAAATTAATCAACGTAAAAAAAGGGAGGTTTTAGGAGTAATTGAATGAGGCAGATATGTATTAAGTTTTCTTTATTATATAATACTAGAGATATAAACTATTTTACAAAAAATTTTACAAACTGCTAACGTGATGAGTAATTATTAATAAATGAAAAAATGATATTAATGGTAGGTCTAGATGAAAACCAATAAGAGATTGGCTACAACAACATTTTGTCAAAATGTTGTAAAATAGTTTGTGACCGTAACATTACTCTTCTTTGTTTGTGTTTTCCTTTTGGGAAATGCTAACGAGTGCCCTTAGGGCACTCGTTAATAATCAATTTTAGAAAAGTTTTGATATCACTTTCATAGGAAATGAAAAAAGCTGTCAAAATATTAATTACTTTTTTTTTTTTCATTTCCCATAAAAACTTTATTTAAATGGATTATTAATGAGTGCCCTAAGAGCACTCGTTAGCATTTCCCTTTTCTTTTTTAATAAAAATTATTTCCTTTTATAGGGTGCATTGTTTTGAAACCAAATTAGAAATTGATTAGGCAAGTCAATTATTGTTTTGAGGTAAACAAATTAATGAGGCAAATGAATTGGCACTAATGTTTAAAATGGTGGAGTTTCTACCAAGAGCATCATAGTTATAACTTAATTGATTAATACCTTCTGATGTTTCTATGATATCCAAAGTTCAAATCCCCCTCTCAGGTCTTCCCCGTTATAACCACTAAATTATATAAAGAAAACAATGGTGGAGTTTCCAAGCCTTTAGACAAACCAATCAATGTAAGGAAGCTCTTTATACATTTATTCTTTTTGTTGATAATTCGATAGAATTAGGATTTGAGATTTGAGGAATCTAAAGTTTGAACCCTAAATATCTTCTTTGGAAACACTAGGAGCTAGGAGGTATCAACCAATTGAATTACAAGGCTCTTGACAATAGACAAAATTTGGCTACAAACTTGGTTGTAACTTTGGGCTACAACTTCACTTAATATCATTTTTATTGGATGTGATTTTTTTTTTTTTTTAACAAACAAGGATATAAACTTCACTTAATATCATTTTTATTGGATGTGATTTTTTTTTTTTTTTAACAAACAAGGATATATAGACCTGTTCGAGTATTAGATAATATTCCCTTGGACATGTGCAATCCCTCTGTCCGACACACACCGATTTATTACATAGAGAAATCCCTTGGGGTGGCCCTAAGATGCTTTCAAAAGGTTTCGAATCCAAGATCTCATGGATACAATTAAACGTGAATTTTGACAAATCCACAATTAAATTACATTTTCTTCCAATATCCTTCATTCTTGCATAATTTCTAAAATATCAAAGATCAATAACTATATCACCAATCAATTGTTTAAATGACAAGTTTTTAAGTATAAAATTGTTTATGAAAAATAAGTTTATGGATTATATAGTAAAGAACATCCGATTGGCACAAAATTTGACATGTGCGTTAAGAGTGTAAAGAATATGCAATCCAACAGTTAAATTTTCAAAATATGTAATAATATTAATTTTTAGAAGAAAATTGGGCTACAACAAAGTTTGTAACCAAACTTTATCCTTTGACAAATCTCAAGTCGAGCTTATGTAATAATACATTATATTAGATTCAATAAAGCATTTTATTTTAAAATGCATAAAAGTTTCGTGTCCAACCAATAGAAAGAATCTTTGGTCAGATATTCATAATTGGAGTCCCAGATCAAACATCCTATGGCATGCTTTAGTTAAGATTCAATTTCAAACAATCAGCAAGCATACTTGGTATTCGGTAAAATTGAAGCACAAATATGAGGCAAATAGGCAACCGCCTAAAGCCCTCCAAATGAAAATAGGCCCCCAGATTTTAACCAATAAAGATATCTATGTACCAATGAGAGTATTAATTAAGTCCTAAATATCAGCCAATAAATAAAAAAATAATTTTTTATCAAAGAAAAACCAGAAAAAAAAATTATTTTCATTGGATATGGCAATAACTTTTTGTTTTTCTTAGTTTTAGAGTGTAGAACTCATTAATCTCTCACACACAAATGTTGTTCATAATTTTGCATCTATAAAAATAAATTTTGAATAAAAAAAATACTAAAAATTAAATAAAAGTCGTTCTTAATATTTAAAATATAATTAAGATAGACCCCACTTAAAGTAGCCACCTTAGGCCCCACAATACCTTGTGCTGACCTTGAATCCATCAATACATTTTTCTTAAGATGAAAGAATCTTAATTCTCTATAAGATTGGTTTCTCTCTCTCTTAGTTCTATTGTTGTAATTTTTTATTTTTTTTGGGAATCAACCTTGTATATGGGAAAACTAAATAGCTTTTATGCTGAAGAAATTATCAATTTCCTAGTTCAACTTTAATCTTCACTTGTCCATCAAAGTATGAGTCACATTAGGAAACCACTTTTCTCATTAACCAACTAGATAAGACACTAGGCTTCGTTTGAGAGTTTATAAGAAAATGGAATGGAATTGAAAGGAATAATCATAAAAGAATGAAAAGGAATTGAATGTATTTAAGTAAGGAAAATGAATAGAAAAGAAAGGAATATAATGTAATTAAGTAACCTTATTTGGATGTTTTGAAATAAAGAAATGGAATGTAAGTAATCTTGTTCGGGAATAATATAAAGGGAAAATAATGAAATCATTTTATGACAATATTACTATTAGACCCCCATTTTAAAATAAATGGCTAAATATATAGGAGTATTTTGGGAGTTTTAGTAAAATTTCATTAAATATAATTTCATTCCCTCCAATTCCTCCCAATTTTTAGGGGAATGAAAATTTGAGATTTTAAGGGAATAGAGAGAAATAAATGTTCCCTCCTACCAATTCCATTCCCTACCAATTTAGCCACTGTTTGGAAGGAGGGAATGGAATGGAATGAAAATGAATGAAGAGAATATTTTCTAATATTTGTAAGGTTGAATTTAATCAACCATCTTTTTGGCTTTATTCCGTACAATTTGCTTGTATTTCAGCACTTAGAAACCCTGTATTTAAGTGGGATTCATGTAAGGGTAGTGAGTGAGAGTGTGTGAAGAAATGCTCAAGAAAGTGCAAGAATGCAGGGCTTTGCGGCTGGGACTCGCGGCTGGCTCGTGACTGGCAAGCCACCAAATTCAACACATGAGTGAAGCGTGTTAGAAGATGAACAGTCGCGCCAGCTGGAGCATTATTGGACAAAAAGTCCAGCCTGGCCGTTCTATTATCTCGCGGCTTGGACTCGCGACTTAACCAAGTCACGAGGCCAAGCCGCCAACCAGCTCTGTTTTGAAAAACCTAACTCTTCTCATTCCTATCTCTCCCAAGTATAAATACCCCTTAAATCCACGAAATATAGAGAGCTTCTAGAGAGAATTTTGAGAGAGAAACCCTAAAGAAAAACAAGATTGCCTCATCCACAATCTTCACAAAAAGATTCTTCAAATTCCTCTACTCTCACCCTCTGCATTGATACATCCTTGAGAGGTTCTTGACTAAATCATTTTCTTACCATACCCACGTCTGTGAGAATGTCTTTTGGTGCTAAGGGTAGCAGTTTGGAAAGGACCAATAGTTATTGGTTGATACTATGGGCTATAGCAGAATTCGGTAAGCTAGAAAAGAAAAATGTTCGACGCAACCTCGTTGGAGCAAGAAGTTTGGAGAGCTTAGGTACCTAGGTAGATTAGGCTTGAAGGGTCTATTGTTGTTCATGTATCCCAACTACATTTTCTAGTGGATTATTGATCGCTTGGAGGGCGGCGGAGAAGTTTTACGCTGAGGGCTTCGGTTTCCTCTTCGATAACACATCGCCGTATTGTCTTTATGTTTGCATCTCTCTTCCCTTAAACTTTACCTTTTAATTTCTGTTGTGGATGCGATTTTAATTAGTTTAGATTGTTTATCAATTCTGTTATTAGCTTGTTATCATTGTTTGATATAAAGTTTGAATTGATAATTTCTGTTTGGGGGTATAAACGTTCATAGTGTTTTCAATGCTATTTAAACTTTCATTTGGTATCAAAGCAGGTGCACTTGTTGTGGTTTAAACACCTTAGTGTGATCCCTGACCTCGCATTGAGATAGATAGGTCTCAATCTCTAAATGTGCCACAATTTTTTTATGGTAATAATTATGCATTTTGGAAATTCTGAATGAGGGCATTTTTGTGTTTTATTGATGATGCTATGTGGGATGCAATTGAAGTGGGTTGGACTAGGCCGAAGGCTGCCAAATCCACTTGGGATAAGGCAGTTCTTGCGGCGGCTACTGCTAATAGTAAAGCCTTGAATGCTATTTTCTGTGGTGTTTATCCAGAAGAATTTCACAAGATTTCTCATATCACTATTGCTAGGGAGGCATGGGAGATTCTGGAGACTACTTATGAAGGAACAAAGAAAGTGAAAGACAGCAAACTACAGATGTTGACCACTCGCTTTGAGGAGCTTAAGATGAGCAAGGATGAGTCCTTTGACTCTTTTTATAACAAGTTGAACGAGGTGGTCGTTAGCAAATTTAATTTGGGAGAAAAGACAGAGGATTCTAAAATAGTAAGAAAGATCCTTCGATCACTGCCAGAAAGCTTTCGTGCCAAAGTAATAGCTATTGAAGAGAGCAAAGATCTTGACAACATTAAAGTTCAAGAGTTGGTTGGTTCATTGCAGACATATGAATTGTCACTGCCTACACAAAAGAAGACCAAATCTCTTGCTCTTAAGACAATTGATGAGAGGGTAGTATTTCATGATTCTTCGGAAGATAATGCTGTAGATAAAGATGTGGTGTACCTTGTGAAAAACTTCCAGAAGTTCTTAAAACTTAAGAACAGTTGGAAATCTGGTGACAAAGGGAAATTTTAGAATTCTGGGAAGGAGAAAAGGGAATTCCGAAGGAAAGATAGTAGATAATCCCAATCTTCATAGGGAATCACGTGATTTGAATGCAACGGACACAGACATTTCAAGAAAGAATGTCCAAATTATTTGAAATCAAAGGGGAAGGTCTATGCCACTACTCTAAGTGACTTAGATTCATCAAATTCGGATTCTAAAGAGAGCTGTGATGGAGAGGAAAATTTCACTGCATTCATGACCATTGCACATGGGGAATCCGCAGATGATTTGAGTACACTTGTGAAGGAGCTTGGTGAACACTCTGATTTGGAGTCTATTGGAATAGTTAAGGAATCTAAAGATGAGGAAGATGGAGACGCAGTGGGACTGCAAGAGACCTACAATTCACTCCTTGAGAAGACTGGTGAATATGCAAAGGTGGCTAACGTAACCTTTAAAAAGATGAAGAGGGCCGAGGAAGACTACAAAATTCTTCTAGTGCAATACAAGGAGATTAAATGTGAAGTGGAGAAAATGAATGGAGAGTTGTTAGAAACTTACACAAAAATTCGATTCCTTGAGCAAGAGGTAATGCAATCATATGTCAAGATAGAGAGGGTCTCCTCCAAGAAGTTAGAAGATGTTATTTCATCTCAAAATCATTCCTCAGATAAATCCGGGTTGGGGTATAC
>NW_027069752.1:344589-356944 GCF_002906115.3 Quercus suber | reverse complement strand
TGGCTTGGTGATTCGGCGTGAGCTCTGAGAGAGAAGCTTGAGAGCTGAGAGAGAAAAGAAAGAGAGAGACGATGAGAAACAGAGAGAGGCAGAGAGAGAAAAGAAAGAGGAAAAATGGGAGGTGAGAGAAAATTTCGGGTATAAAAAAGTATTAAAAAATTTTTTTTTTTTTTACAACCCAGCTACAGTGCCATCTTACATTTGAGATGGCACTGTAGCAAAATCCCAAATTTTTTTTAGCATTTGAGATATGACCTTCCCATTGCTGATGGATTTTAGGGCTTAAATGCCAAATGTTCTTAACATTTGGCATTTAGAAACCCAAATGCGGATGCTCTTAGTGAAACAGCGCTAATTTTGGCAAAAATAAAACACATCAACACGAGAAACTGTTACTTAACAGTAAAAACTAATTGTGGGGGTGAATAAGTAACGGAACTAAAATTCATGGTGTAAAATTGAGTTTCTAAAATTTTGGAATGTAAAATCTAAACAATCTCAAATTTCAAGGGTGTAGTTTGCAATTTACTTTTTTTTCTTTTTTTTCTTTTTTTTCTTTCTATAGACTGCATTGTTTTGAAACTGTCGGTAGAAACTGATAAGGCAAGTCAATTGTTGTTTTGACTTTTGAGGTAAACAAATTAATGAGGCAAATGAAATGGCACTAATGTTTGAAATGGTGCAGTTTGTAAGCCTTTACAGTTTACACACAAATTAATCAACGTAAAAAAAGGGAGGTTTTAGGAGTAATTGAATGAGGCAGATATGTATTAAGTTTTCTTTATTATATAATACTAGAGATATAAACTATTTTACAAAAAATTTTACAAACTGCTAACGTGATGAGTAATTATTAATAAATGAAAAAATGATATTAATGGTAGGTCTAGATGAAAACCAATAAGAGATTGGCTACAACAACATTTTGTCAAAATGTTGTAAAATAGTTTGTGACCGTAACATTACTCTTCTTTGTTTGTGTTTTCCTTTTGGGAAATGCTAACGAGTGCCCTTAGGGCACTCGTTAATAATCAATTTTAGAAAAGTTTTGATATCACTTTCATAGGAAATGAAAAAAGCTGTCAAAATATTAATTACTTTTTTTTTTTTCATTTCCCATAAAAACTTTATTTAAATGGATTATTAATGAGTGCCCTAAGAGCACTCGTTAGCATTTCCCTTTTCTTTTTTAATAAAAATTATTTCCTTTTATAGGGTGCATTGTTTTGAAACCAAATTAGAAATTGATTAGGCAAGTCAATTATTGTTTTGAGGTAAACAAATTAATGAGGCAAATGAATTGGCACTAATGTTTAAAATGGTGGAGTTTCTACCAAGAGCATCATAGTTATAACTTAATTGATTAATACCTTCTGATGTTTCTATGATATCCAAAGTTCAAATCCCCCTCTCAGGTCTTCCCCGTTATAACCACTAAATTATATAAAGAAAACAGTGGTGGAGTTTCCAAGCCTTTAGACAAACCAATCAATGTAAGGAAGCTCTTTATACATTTATTCTTTTTGTTGATAATTCGATAGAATTAGGATTTGAGATTTGAGGAATCTAAAGTTTGAACCCTAAATATCTTCTTTGGAAACACTAGGAGCTAGGAGGTATCAACCAATTGAATTACAAGGCTCTTGACAATAGACAAAATTTGGCTACAAACTTGGTTGTAACTTTGGGCTACAACTTCACTTAATATCATTTTTATTGGATGTGATTTTTTTTTTTTTTTAACAAACAAGGATATATAGACCTGTTCGAGTATTAGATAATATTCCCTTGGACATGTGCAATCCCTCTGTCCGACACACACCGATTTATTACATAGAGAAATCCCTTGGGGTGGCCCTAAGATGCTTTCAAAAGGTTTCGAATCCAAGATCTCATGGATACAATTAAATGTGAATTTTGACAAATCCACAATTAAATTACATTTTCTTCCAATATCCTTCATTCTTGCATAATTTCTAAAATATCAAAGATCAATAACTATATCACCAATCAATTGTTTAAATGACAAGTTTTTAAGTATAAAATTGTTTATGAAAAATAAGTTTATGGATTATATAGTAAAGAACATCCGATTGGCACAAAATTTGACATGTGCGTTAAGAGTGTAAAGAATATGCAATCCAACAGTTAAATTTTCAAAATATGTAATAATATTAATTTTTAAAAGAAAATTGGGCTACAACAAAGTTTGTAACCAAACTTTATCCTTTGACAAATCTCAAGTCGAGCTTATGTAATAATACATTATATTAGATTCAATAAAGCATTTTATTTTAAAATGCATAAAAGTTTCGTGTCCAACCAATAGAAAGAATCTTTGGTCAGATATTCATAATTGGAGTCCCAGATCAAACATCCTATGGCATGCTTTAGTTAAGATTCAATTTCAAACAATCAGCAAGCATACTTGGTATTCGGTAAAATTGAAGCACAAATATGAGGCAAATAGGCAACCGCCTAAAGCCCTCCAAATGAAAATAGGCCCCCAGATTTTAACCAATAAAGATATCTATGTACCAATGAGAGTATTAATTAAGTCCTAAATATCAGCCAATAAATAAAAAAATAATTTTTTATCAAAGAAAAACCAGAAAAAAAAATTATTTTCATTGGATATGGCAATAACTTTTTGTTTTTCTTAGTTTTAGAGTGTAGAACTCATTAATCTCTCACACACAAATGTTGTTCATAATTTTGCATCTATAAAAATAAATTTTGAATAAAAAAAATACTAAAAATTAAATAAAAGTCGTATTAATATTTAAAATATAATTAAGATAGACCCCACTTAAAGTAGCCACCTTAGGCCCACGATACCTTGTGCTGACCTTGAATCCATCAATACATTTTTCTTAAGATGAAAGAATCTTAATTCTCTATAAGATTGGTTTCTCTCTCTCTTAGTTCTATTGTTGTAATTTTTTATTTCTTTTGGGAATGAACCTTGTATATGGGAAAACTAAATAGCTTTTATGCTGAAGAAATTATCAATTTCCTAGTTCAACTTTAATCTTCACTTGTCCATCAAAGTATGAGTCACATTAGGAAACCACTTTTCTCATTAACCAACTAGATAAGACACTAGGCTTCGTTTGAGAGTTTATAAGAAAATGGAATGAAATTGAAAGGAATAATCATAAAAGAATGAAAAGGAATTGAATGTATTTAAGTAAGGAAAATAAATAGAAAAGAAAGGAATATAATGTAATTAAGTAACCTTATTTGGATGTTTTGAAATAAAAAAATGGAATGTAAGTAATCTTGTTCGGGAATAATATAAAGGGAAAATAATGAAATCATTTTATGACAATATTACTATTAGACCCCCATTTTAAAATAAATGGCTAAATATATAGGAGTATTTTGGGAGTTTTAGTAAAATTTCATTAAATATAATTTCATTCCCTCCAATTCCTCCCAATTTTTAGGGGAATGAAAATTTGAGATTTTAAGGGAATAGAGAGAAATAAATGTTCCCTCCTACCAATTCCATTCCCTACCAATTTAGCCATTGTTTGGAAGGAGGGAATGGAATGGAATGAAAATGAATGAAGAGAATATTTTCTAATATTTGTAAGGTTGAATTTAATCAACCATCTTTTTGGCTTTATTCCGTACAATTTGCTTGTATTTCAGCACTTAGAAACCCTGTATTTAAGTGGGATTCATGTAAGAGTAGTGAGTGAGAGTGTGTGAAGAAATGCTCAAGAAAGTGCAAGAATGCAGGGCTTTGCGGCTGGGACTCGCGGCTGGCTCGTGACTGGCAAGCCACCAAATTCAACACATGAGTGAAGCGTGTTAGAAGATGAACAGTCGCGCCAGCTGGAGCATTATTGGACAAAAAGTCCAGCCTGGCCGATCTATTATCTCGCGGCTTGGACTCGCGACTTAACCAAGTCACGAGGCCAAGCCGCCAACCAGCTCTGTTTTGAAAAACCTAACTCTTCTCATTCCTATCTCTCCCAAGTATAAATACCCCTTAAATCCACAAAATATAGAGAGCTTCTAGAGAGAATTTTGAGAGAGAAACCCTAAAGAAAAACAAGATTGCCTCATCCACAATCTTCACAAAAAGATTCTTCAAATTCCTCTACTCTCACCCTCTGCATTGATACATCCTTGAGAGGTTCTTGACTAAATCATTTTCTTACCATACCCACGTCTGTGAGAATGTCTTTTGGTGCTAAGGGTAGCAGTTTGGAAAGGACCAATAGTTATTGGTTGATACTATGGGCTATAGCAGAATTCGGTAAGCTAGAAAAGAAAAATGTTCGACGCAACCTCGTTGGAGCAAGAAGTTTGGAGAGCTTAGGTACCTAGGTAGATTAGGCTTGAAGGGTCTATTGTTGTTCATGTATCCCAACTACATTTTCTAGTGGATTATTGATCGCTTGGAGGGCGGCGGAGAAGTTTTACGTTGAGGGCTTCGGTTTCCTCTTCGATAACACATCGCCGTATTGTCTTTATGTTTGCATCTCTCTTCCCTTAAACTTTACCTTTTAATTTCTGTTGTGGATGCGATTTTAATTAGTTTAGATTGTTTATCAATTCTGTTATTAGCTTGTTATCATTGTTTGATATAAAGTTTGAATTGATAATTTCTGTTTGGGGTATAAACGTTCATAGTGTTTTCAATGCTATTTAAACTTTCATTTGGTATCAGAGCAGGTGCACTTGTTGTGGTTTAAACACCTTAGTGTGATCCCTGACCTCGCATTGAGATAGATAGGTCTCAATCTCTAAATGTGCCACAATTTTTTTATGGTAATAATTATGCATTTTGGAAATTCTGAATGAGGGCATTTTTGTGTTTTATTGATGATGCTATGTGGGATGCAATTGAAGTGGGTTGGACTAGGCCGAAGGCTGCCAAATCCACTTGGGATAAGGCAGTTCTTGCGGCAGCTACTGCTAATAGTAAAGCCTTGAATGCTATTTTCTGTGGTGTTTATCCAGAAGAATTTCACAAGATTTCTCATATCACTATTGCTAGGGAGGCATGGGAGATTCTGGAGACTACTTATGAAGGAACAAAGAAAGTGAAAGACAGCAAACTACAGATGTTGACCACTCGCTTTGAGGAGCTTAAGATGAGCAAGGATGAGTCCTTTGACTCTTTTTATAACAAGTTGAACGAGGTGGTCGTTAGCAAATTTAATTTGGGAGAAAAGACAGAGGATTCTAAAATAGTAAGAAAGATCCTTGATCACTGCCAGAAAGCTTTCGTGCCAAAGTAATAGCTATTGAAGAGAGCAAAGATCTTGACAACATTAAAGTTCAAGAGTTGGTTGGTTCATTGCAGACATATGAATTGTCACTGCCTACACAAAAGAAGACCAAATCTCTTGCTCTTAAGACAATTGATGAGAGGGTAGTATTTCATGATTCTTCGGAAGATAATGCTGTAGATAAAGATGTGGTGTACCTTGTGAAAAACTTCCAGAAGTTCTTAAAACTTAAGAACAGTTGGAAATCTGGTGACAAAGGGAAATTTTAGAATTCTGGGAAGGAGAAAAGGGAATTACGAAGGAAAGATAGTAGATAATCCCAATCTTCATAGGGAATCACGTGATTTGAATGCAACGGACACAGACATTTCAAGAAAGAATGTCCAAATTATTTGAAATCAAAGGGGAAGGTCTATGCCACTACTCTAAGTGACTTAGATTCATCAAATTCGGATTCTAAAGAGAGCTGTGATGGAGAGGAAAATTTCACTGCATTCATGACCATTGCACATGGGAATCCGCAGATGATTTGAGTACACTTGTGAAGGAGCTTGGTGAACACTCTGATTTGGAATCTATTGGAATAGTTAGGAATCTAAAGATGAGGAAGATGGAGACGCAGTGGGACTGCAAGAGACCTACAATTCACTCCTTGAGAAGACTGGTGAATATGCAAAGGTGGCTAACGTAACCTTTAAAAAGATGAAGAGGGCCGAGGAAGACTACAAAATTCTTCTAGTGCAATACAAGGAGATTAAATGTGAAGTGGAGAAATGAATGGAGAGTTGTTAGAAACTTACACAAAAATTCGATTCCTTGAGCAAGAGGTAATGCAATCATATGTCAAGATAGAGAGGGTCTCCTCCAAGAAGTTAGAAGATGTTATTTCATCTCAAAATCATTCCTCAGATAAATCCGGGTTGGGGTATACCGGAGAAGTAGCTCATCAGCAAATGTCACCAAAGAAGTGAAGTTTGTGAAGGCCAAAGAGACGATTATAGAAGAGCATATTCCTGAGAAAGTTAAGGTTGAAAAGAAGAAGAAGGTGGCTGATCAACGGGTGTTAAATAAGTCTCATAATCAATCAGAAGCCAGATTTGAAGCTAGGGGAAGATCACTTCCAAGATCACAACGGGGTCCTAAAACGAATCATTTCTGTCACTTTTGCAGATTGCAAGGGCATACCAAGCCCAACTTCATAAGCTGAGAGCGTTAAACATGCAAGCGCTCCTCGATCATGAGGAAGAAGAAATGACAAGAAGTCTTGGGGTGGTAAGTAATGAAGAAGTCAAAACTGTGATTTCGAAATGATGGACATAATGAAGATGATCGGTGCCTTCATAAATTGCTTGGAAAGCTTCACAAGAAGGTTTAAAAGTCCTAACTCTCGTACCCAATCCGTCAAGGATATCACCCCAAATGCACGTGACGTGTGGGTGACAAAAGGTACTCATGCATAAGCATTTCAACATGTCCATGCATTAATTCTTCCTATGTTTTGTGTATATGCTTGGTTATGTGCTTCTTGCGAGTTTGAGTTTTTATGTTGTCTGTTTACTTGCTTTCTGTAAGGTTGAAATTTATCAACCATCTTGTTGGTTTTATTCCATGTCAATTTGCTTGTAATTTAGCACTTAGTAACCCTGTATTTAGATGAGATTCATGTAAGGGTAGTGTGTGAAGAGAGTGTGAAGAATTACTTATCTTTGTGCAAAGAAGCAGAGACTCGTAGTTAGGACTCGCGACTGACTTATGGCTTGCAAGCCGCCAAATGCTGTGCACGTGAGAAGCATACAGGAAGGTGAAGGGTTATGCCAGCTGTCGTACTACAGGACAAAATTTCCAGGTTGGCGAGGCCGTTACCTCGTGACTTGGACAAGCTGCGAGGCCAAGCTCCTAACCAACCCTGTTTGGCAAAAATTAACTCTTCGTATTCCAAACACACACTACTATATATAGACCCTTATACCCACGAAATTTAGAGAGCTTCCAGAGAGAACTTTGTGAAAGAAACCCTAGAGAAAAACAAGATTGCCTTATCCTTGATCTTCACTAAGAGAATCTTCAAATTCCACTACTCTCTTCCTCTCCATTGATACATCCTTGAGAGGTTCTTGACCAAATCCTTTTCTCATCACATCTACGTCTGTGAGAAGGTTCATTTGGTGCTAAGGGAAGCAGTTTGGAAGGGACCAATGACTATTGGTTGATGCTATGATGTATAGTGGAATACAGTAAGTTAAAGAAGAAATAGGTTCATCGCAACCTCGTTGGAGCAAGAAGTTTAGAGGGCTTAGGTACACTGGGTAGATTAGGCTTGGAGGGTCTTCTGCTGTTCATGTATCCCAACTACATTCTTTAGTGAATTATTTACCGCTTGTAGGGCGGCGGAGAGGTTTTACGCCGAGGGTTTCGGTTTCCTCTTCAATAACATATCGAGTGTTGTCCTTGTGTTTGCATCTCTCTTCCTTTATATTTGTCATTTATTTTATGTTGTGGATGTGATTATTTTTGGCTTAGATTATTTATCAATTATGTGTTTGGCTTATGTTCATGTTCTGCACATTAATTGTTTGATAATAAGCTTGAATTGATATATTTGTAATTTGGGGTCTAAACGTTCAAGGGTGTTTTACACATATTTTAAACTTTCAATTGGTATCAGAGCGGGTGCACTCTTTGTGGTTTGTTTACCTGAGTGTGATCCTAGACCCCTTGGCTATGGATGCTGCTGTGAAAAAGGTCTTGCTGAATTATGGTTTAGATGTTTGTGATAATGACTCTATGAGTATGTTTGAAGAGTGTTCTGAAAATGAACTCTTAGAGTTAATTAAATCCAGGAAACATGCTTGGATGTTTGTTCACATGCTGAAATACTTTGGAAATAAAAACCACATCTTACACAATAGTCTATGTGAGTCTAACTCTTTAATTAAAAAGTACAAAAGAAGAAATAGAACATTGTGTGAAAAGGTTGATAATCTAAAAGAGAAAATTCAATCTGGTAGAAGCATGGAAAATAAAGATGAAGTTAGGTTTGATGGTCAAGAATGCTTGTCTCATGCTTGTCTGTTAGTGCACACCTCGTTGAAGGTTTTTAACTCATACTTATAGTATCTTGATAATGAATGTTCTCATCATATGACATGAGATAAATCACTCTTTAAGACACTTAAAGAGAAAGCCTGTGATTATGTGACTTTTGGTGATGGGAGGCATGCTCAAGTTCTCGACAAAGGGACGGTGGAAATACTGGGATTACCTCAATTGAAAGATGTGCTATACATCAAAGGATTGAAGGCAAATCTCTTAAGCATCATTCAAATCTATGATGAAGACTCTTTTGTCCTATTCTCAAAGAAGGGGTGCATAATCATTGATGAAAAAGGGATTCAAGTCTTGGAAGGTAATAGGACTACTGATAATTGCTATGGAGTAGTTCCTACGACACCTATTTCATGTAGAAGGGCTCGTGTTGATATGCTGAAACTTTGGCATCATAGGTTTGGACATGCAAATTTCAAACAAGTATCTAAAGTCTCTAAACTTGAGGCAGTTGAGGGACTTCCAAAGTTTGGAAAGGTGGAGAAGATTGTATGTGGAGCATGCCAAATGGGAAAACAAACAAAGGCGAGCCATCACAAGGTGAATGTGATTGCTACCTCACGGTGTTTAGAGCTTCTTCACGTTAATCTAATGGGCCCTACAAGAACTGAAAGCCTAGGAAGAAAGAGATACATTATGGTGGTAGTTGATAATTTCTCAAGGTACTCTTGGGTGGAATTCCTTAGAGAGAAGTCCGAAGCATGTGATAAAATGCAAAGACTATGCAAGAGACTTAGAATGAAAAAGGAGTTCCCATAGTCAAAATCAGAAGTGATCATGGGAAGGAATTCGAGAATGCTAAATTTGAAACTTTTTGTGAAGAGCATGGTATCAAGAAGGAATTCTCAGCTCCAAAGACTCCACAACAGAATGGGGTGGTTGAAAGAAAGAACCGAGTGATTCAAGAGATGGCAAGAGTCATGCTACTTAACAAAAATAAACCATAAAGATTCTAGGCTAAAGTTGTGAACACATCATGTCACATTTGCAATAGAATTTATTTCTAAGCAGGGACAAAGAAGACGTCATATGAAATATGGAAAGAAAAGAAACCCAAGGTGAAGTATTTCAAAATATTTGGGAGCACGTGTTACATTCTGAATGACAGGGAAAATTTGGAAAAATTTGATGCTAAGAGTGAAGAAGGAATATTCCTAGGTTACTCCACAAATAGCCAAGCCTATAGAGTGTACAACAAGCGAACTAAGATGGTGATGGAATCAATCAATGTGATCATAGATGACACCATATCAGAAAAGGAAATTGAGGATGATGGAAAGGGGCTCAAACTCAGAAAGATAACAATACAAGATTGGTTGCATCATTGTGGATGTCATTTAACCAAATTCGAGGGGATAAGGATTCTCGCGCAAGTTTCGCCAACTTGTCAGCTACGCTATTCCCTTTCCTTTTTACATGTGAAAAAGCAAAAGCCCTGAAACTAACTGCCAGCTATTGAGAGTCTTCAATGAGAATACCAAAGGAGGCCATGCATTCATCATCTATGTTAAGGGAGTTTACAATGATTTCAGCATCTCCTTCAGATATTACTTCCTGGAGGCCCAGTTCCTGTGCAAACGAAATCACCCTCCTACCTACAAGAGCTTCAACATCCTCCACTGATGGGGGTAAGGGTATTCTCTCAGATAGTGCTCCAATAACACTGCCCTCGTGGTCCCTGATAACCACTCCCAGGCCTACTGATCCAAGCTCTTGAAAAATAGCCCCAACAAAGTTGGCTTTGCACCAGGAAATGGGGGGAGGAGACCAATGGATAGGTGCTGAAGGCAGTTGGGGAATCAAGGGCCTATCTTGGACCTGTTGGAATTCCTAGAAGAGCTCAATGGCATTAGCATGGATCAATGAATGGGGCAACAAGGGTGAACCAGTTTGAATAACATTCCTTTTATACCAAATGCTCCATGAGATATAAGCAAATTGCTTTACAAGGTGGGGGTCCTGTGCTTTAAGGATGCCTAAAAGGAGGTCCTAAAAACTCACAAAACGCTCCGAGAGATGTGGTTTGCAAAAATCTTCTATTCTACCATAGTTCTTTGACCACATAACAATCCCACAAAACATGAATAGCATCTTCAGTTTGGTCACGGCAGAGATCGCAAGTTGCATCAGTAGTGATTTTCCTACAAGCAAGGTTCCTCTTCGTTGGTAGTGATTTAGAACATGCTCTCCATAAGAAGTGCTTAATCTTATTTAGAATATTAAGCCTCCAAATGCTACTCCAGAAATTCTTATGCATCACTGAACTCGAGGGATCTGGTTGATTGTTGCTCACTGTCTTTGCCAGAAGCCGGTATGTTGATTTTGTAAGGTTGAATTTAATCAACCATTTAATTGGCTTTATTCCATGACTAATTTGCTTGTAATTTAGCACTCAGTAACCCTGTATTAAGGTGGGAAAATTGTAAGGGTAGTGTGTGAGAAGATGTGAAGAAAAGCTCAAAAGTGTACAAGAAAAACAAAGGTTCACAGCTAGGGTTCGCGGGTGGATCGCGACTGGCAAGCCGCCAAAAGCTGGCACGTGAGAGGCACACTGGGAAGCTGAAGGGTCACGCCAGCTGTCACGCTACAGGACGAAAGTCCCAGGCTGGCCAGGCCGTTACGACGCGACTTAAACTCGCGACTTGGACAAGCTGCGAGACCAAGTCACCAATTTATCCTGTTTGGCAAAAACTGACGTTTTGCATTCCCTTCTCACCCTACTATATATACACCCTTATACCCATCATATTGTGAGAGCTTCCAGAGAGAATTTTTTGAGAGAAAACCCTAGAGAAAAACAAGATTGCCTCATCCCCAATCGTCATCTAAAGAGACTCTACAAATTCCTCTACTCTCTTCTTCTCCATTGTCATACCCTTGAGAGGTTATTTAGCAAACCCTTATCTCACCACACCCACGTCTGTGAGAAGGTCCATTTGGTGCTTAGGGAAGCAATTTGGGAAGGAACTAATATACATTGGTTGATGCTATGGTTAAGTAGCGGAATCCGGGAAGCTAAAGAAGAAATAGGTTCGGCGTAACCTCGTTGGAGCAAGAAGTTCGGAGGGCTTAGGTACTTGGGTAGATTAGGCTTGGAGGGTCTTCTGCTGTTCATGTATCCCAACTATATTCTTTAGTGGATTTTATCACTGCTTGGAGGGCGGCGGAGAGGTTTTACGCCGAGGACTTCGGTTTCCTCTTCGATAACATATCGTGTGTTGTCCGTGTGTTTGCATCTGCACAAAACCTTCTGGTAGTGACTGAAGGATCTTCCTTAACTTTAGACTCCTCCTTCTTTTCCAATTAAATTTCCGAAGACCACCTCTTTAGCTTACTGTAAAACGAGGTCAAAGGAACTCATCCTCATCCATCTTTAGCTGCTCAAAGCGAGTGGTCAACATCTGAAGTTTGGAGTCTTTCAACTTCTTGGTTCCCTCATAAGTCATCTCCAAAATCTCCCATGCTTCCTTAGCAACAGTAATATGTGAAATCCTTGAAATTCTTCTGGAGAAATACCACAGAAAATGGCATTCAATGCTTTACTGTTTGCATTAGCTGCCGCAAGAGCTGCCTTGTCCCAAGTGGATTTGGCATCCTCTGGCTTTGTCCAACCTATATCAACTGCATCCCACACAGCCTCATCCATAGAACACAAAAACGCCCTCATTCGGACTTTCCAAAATGCATAATTATTACCATCAAAAAATGGTGGAACAGTGAGAGATTGAGACCTATCTATCTCAACAAGGGGTCAAGGATCACACTCAGGTATTAAAACCACAACAAGTGTACCTGCTCTGATACCAATTGAAAGTTCAAAATGGGTATGAACACCCTTGAACGTTTAGACCCCCAAATTACAAAAATACCAATTCAAGCTTTATATCAAACAATTAATGTACGGAATATGATAACAAGCTTATAATAGAATTGATAAAACAATCTAAGCCAAATATAAACACATCCACAGCAGTAAATATAAGGCAAAGATAAGGAAAGAG